>NC_138202.1:96816388-97106388 GCF_964194415.1 Vipera berus
AGAGATCAACATACACATCCTTATGTTATTTTTTCCAGATTTATACATCTGCTTTCTATGGAATGTAAGGATTTCACAATCTTTTTGTCAGATTGCTACTTCAGCATAGTGAAATATAATAATTTTGAGATAATTAACTGTTTTAGGTCAAAAGGGCTTTTGAGAACTGAAGCAAACCTTGAAAATAAAAATATTACCTTTTTTTCTTAAATAGCTCTTGATTGGACCAGGTCAAACAACAATCACAAAATTCCAAAGTGCAGTGTACTTTCTGTCACACAACTCCGACTTGTTCTACCACCTCTCCACTGCTGAGTCTCTGACTTGTTTTTTATTCTTAGTGGCTGCCAAGCTCACATAACCAGCTGGTTTTTTATGCTGCTTAGTCCTCTTGGACTGCTAACCTCCCAGAAAAAACAGAATTCCCTGAGCAAGGCTATGCACCCACTCCTGGGTTTACAATGGTAATTGAGTCCACAATTACAGTTGTAATTTTTGTGGTCCTAAGTGGAGTGACCAGATTTAAAATTACAACCGCTTTTTTTTTTACAGCAATCATTAAGCAAACACCATGGTCATTAAGCGACTCCATTTTCTCAATGGGTGGTTGTTGTTGTTGTTTTTTATGGAAACTAGAAGTAAATGCTGAAGGCGAGGAAAATAAAACTACAAATCACAGTCACATGACTGTGGGATGCTGCAAACAGCTGTAAAACTGAGCCAGCTGCCAAACATTCAGAATGCAATCACGTGACCCCGAGGGTGTGTGCAGCCATCTTAACTCCAAAAATGCATTGTAAGTAGCTCTGGGAGGCTGTCATAACCTCAAATGGTTGTTAATCAACAGGTTGCAAATTGAGGACTACCTGTGCATGATTCCCTCTGCCTTTGATACCATTATTGTCCCAGCAGCCATGAGACAGTTGTCAGGTATTCAATAGTTTTTGAACCATGCAAATCATGCATTGCTCTGAGAAGCCAGAAGCAGGGAAATGATCTTGTATAATTTCTTCCCCATAATTAGTTTAATGCTAGATTTTAGGATCAGACCATTTTGAATACCTACAATTGATGAAATATAGTAAGAAAATGATAGGACTCTCCGAATTTTCCTTCACTGAGCCTCTTTTGAACAATTTTATCCAACTGCTTGTAGCTCAATGCAGAAAGTATTTGTACTATAAACACACTTCATTAATTATAATTTTTATTAGAGCTGAACCATGTTACCTGCCCAAATAGTTTTCCAGTGAGCTTATGAAGACAGGGGGGAAAATGAAAATATTCCAGGGATAATATTTTGAGTTCAAAATTTTAATATCTTAAACTTGCTGTCTTTTAGAGGCATCTTCCTTTTTTTCCCCTCTGCAATATTCTTCAGCCCAATGGAAAGTTGCCCTAGAGCGCACTAGGTAGTAGAAGTATAAAATAAAGCAAAACCAAAAGTTTTTAAAAGAAATATAATGCAGTAACGTGCAGCACACCTAGTTTTAATCATAAGCCTCTCTACAAGACATTTCTTTGGGGAAAGGGAGCTGGGGAGATTGAAAAAGGTAAGAAGGCAATCGTGGTGGGAGTGTCCAAGCCCCACTAGGGTTTGGTTTGACATTTCACACATGTATAAAGGTTCAGGAGTTTTAATTGCACTTTGAATTCATCTTTCCTGCTTTGATCTACCATGTGGTTGCCACTGCCCCCAATCACAATACAAACATTCAAAGCAACTTTTCCCCCTCCTGAACAGATTCTTTATGTTTGATGAAAGTTTACCAAGAAGTACTATTTAATGGCGAAGTAGAACTGTAGTTGCTTTCTAATCTCAAGACTACAGGCTTAAAGTCTGAATAATGTTATCTCTACCTGTGTGTGTTGAAGAATATTATGCAAATTACAAATAGTCTGATCTTGGAGTAATGTGCCAATCAGGATTTATCTCTGTGCCAGATTTCTCATTTCTCTGAATACTGCAATAATTTTATTGGTCTATTGTAAGAAGTCTAAGCATATCAATATTTGTATGTTTGGAAAGAAAAATAATAATTTAAATACAAAAGTACAAATTCTATTCTCATTAAATTAAATGTTTGAATTAGCATTCTTTGGGGATTTTTTTCCCCCCTTTCAAACTGAAGATTTCTGGAGAAACAAAATGGAACACAATTATGGAGAAAAACATGTCAAATTGGAATGCCTTTGAAATAAAAAGATTAGCTCATTAACATGTATTGAATACATGATGACTTAACATTTAAAAAGCAACAGAAACTTGGGTGGATTTATAAACTCTTTGATACCCTATAAGCAGCCAGGTTTATAAACTCCTCGATAGTCTTCCAAATGAAAAGTTTGGGGCAAAAATGGAATTTTGTAAAAAGTCATTGTAGCATTAATTAATCCTATTGTTAAAAGTGATCATTTGGGATTTCCTGGAAATTCTTCCACTTGTATGTCAGTAAGAACAATCCCATCACATTTATTTGAACAAATTGTTCAGTGCTGACTAGAAAATATTAATTTGCACAAATATTTCAGGGAGAAAGAAAATTAATTTCATTTTTTTTATCAAAAGAGATAAAGGACAATATACAAAAATTATATATTTTTAAACAATGTATCCAGGTATTCTGACATGTTTTATGGCTAAGTACATGTTTTTATTGGCAATCCAGTTCCAAGTTGCTAAAATAGCCAAGTTTTAGATAAACAGATGCAGCCAAAGATGGAGAAGCTCTATACAGTCGGTAAAAAAAAGACCAGGAGCTGACTGTGGCTCAGACCATGAGCTTCTCCTTGCAAAGTTTAGGCTTAAACTGAAGAAAGTAGGGAAAAGCACTAGGCCACTCAGGTATGAATTAAATCAGATCCCTGTTGAATATACAGTAGAGGTGACAAATAGATTTAAGGAATTAGATCTGATAGACAGAGTGCCTGAAGAACTATGGACAGAGGTTCGCGACATTGTACAACAGGTAGCAACCAAAACCATCCCAAAGAAAAAGAAATGCAAGAAAGCAAAATGGCTGTCTGAGGAAGCTCTGCAAATAGCTGAGGAAAGGAGGGAAGCGAAAGGCAAGGGAGAAAAACATAGATATGCCCAATTGAATGCAGAATTCCAGAGAATAGCTAGAAGAGATAAGAATGCCTTCTTAAATGAACAGTGCAAAGAAATAGAAGAAAACAATAGAATAGGGAGGACCAGAGATCTTTTCAAGAAAATTGGAGAGATGAAGGGAACGTTTCATGCAAAAATGGGCATGATAAAGGACCAAAATGGCAGGGACCTAACAGAGGCAGAAGAGATTAAGAAGAGGTGGCAAAATTACACAGAAGAACTATACAAGAATGAGCTTAACGTCCCAGATAATCACAATGAGGTGGTCACTGACCTTGGGCCAGACATCCTAGAATGTGAGGTGAGGTGGGCCTTAGAAAAGCTGAGCAACAACAAAGCTAGTGGAGGTGACAGTATTCCAGCTGAGCTATTCAAAATCTTAAAAGACAGTGCAGTAAAAGTGCTACACTCAATTTGCCAGCTAATTTGGAAAACTCAACAGTGGCCACAGGATTGGAAAAGATCAGTTTACATTCCAATTCCAAAGAAAGGCAGTGCCAAAGAATGTTCAAACTATCGCACCATTGCACTCATTTCTCATGCTAGTAAAGTCATGCTTAAAATCCTACAAGCTAGACTTCAGCAGTATGTGGATCGAGAACTACCAGAAGTACAGGCAGGATTTCGAAGAGGCAGAGGAACTAGAGATCAAATTGCCAACATACGCTGGATCATGGAGAAAGCTAGGGAGTTCCAGAAAAACATCTACTTCTGCTTCATTGACTATGCTAAAGCCTTTGATTGTGTGGATCATAACAAACTGTGGCAAGTTCTTAAAGAGATGGGAGTACCAGACCATCTTATTTGTCTCTTGAGAAACCTATATGCGGGTCAAGAAGCAACAGTGAGAACTGGACACGGAAGCACTGATTGGTTCAAAATTGGGAAAGGAGTCCGGCAAGGCTGTATACTGTCGCCCTGCCTATTTAACTTATATGCAGAGCACATCATGAGAAAGGCAGGGCTAGATGAATCAAAAGTTGGAATTAAGATTGCCGGAAGAAATATCAACAACCTAAGATACGCAGATGATACCACTCTAATGGCAGAAAGTGAAGAAGAACTAAAGAGCCTCTTGTTGCGGGTGAAGAAGGAGAGTGCAAAACTTGGGTTGAAACTTAACATTAAGAAAACCAAGATCATGGCATCTGGCCCTCTCAATTCCTGGCAAATAGATGGGGAAGAAATGGAGGTAGTGACAAATTTTGTTTTCCTGGGCTCCAAGATCACTGCAGATGGGGACTGTAGCCAAGAAATTAAAAGACGCTTGCTCCTGGGGAGGAAAGCCATGGCAAATCTAGACAGCACACTAAAAAGCAGAGACATCACCCTGTCAACAAAAGTGCGTATAGTCAAGGCTATGGTCTTCCCAGTTGCAATGTATGGCAGTGAAAGTTGGACCATAAGAAAGGCTGAGCGCCAAAGAATTGAAGCCTTTGAACTATGGTGCTGGAGAAGACTCCTGCGAGTCCCTTGGACTGCAAGGCGATCAAACCGGTCAGTCCTAGAGGAGATCAATCCTGACTGCTCTTTAGAAGGCCAGATCCTGAAGCTAAAACTCAAATACTTTGGCCACCTAATGAGAAGGAAGGACTTACTGGAGAAGAGCCTAATGCTGGGAAAGATCGAGGGCAATAGAAGAAGGGGACGACAGAGAATGAGGTGGCTGGATGGAGTCACTGAAGCAGTAGGCGTGAGCTTAAATGGACTCCAGAAGATGGTAGAAGACAGGAAGGCCTGGAGGAATGTTGTCCATAGGGTCGCGATGGGTCGGACACGACTTCGCAGCTAACAACAACAACAGATAAACAGACATTATGTGACTGAATTGGTGTTAAATCCAAGCGCTCCAAATAAGGGGGAGGATTTTGAGGAGAAGATGCTCCCATTGACAGCAACTCCTTGAAATTATTTAGGATTACATTCTACTGTGTGGCAGCTTTGCAACCATCTCCATAATAGTCTTGCATATGGCTCAATTTATGAAAACAAAACAAAATACTTACTGTAAGTCTCTTTCCTGCCAATCATATCAACCACTGACTGGAGCTGAGATTTTTCATAGCTCTGTTAAATAAACATGGTATGAACTAAGTTTAAGTCAACCCACCCATGGTGTGAAAACACAAGATCTTTCCTACAAGCCAGGAGTTAATAACTGTGGGATTACCTTTTCTAGTTTCCAACAAAGCTGGAGAAAGCCCTGACAAAGATAACATTGTCTTCTAAGAGTTAGGTCACCATGACATATCATACCAAAGCTACTGTTTTGCCAACAGTATCTTGTTTGTGTTCAGGTTGAATTCATAACAGAAGCTTTGGTCTTTAATTCCCTGACTAAGGGATGTTTGCTTGGAATAATCTGCTTATGGTCAAAGATATATTTGGTAAGGAGAGAGGGGAGCAAAGGGCTTATAGAATGCTTTTCCACAAAGGCTCAGTGGGACTTTACTGTTAGTTTTAATCATGTTGATTGCTTTAGTGTTGCTTTTCCATGGTTTATTTTAATGTTTTGTGTTCTTTTTTTAATTTGTGCGTTAACAGTTTTATTATAAAGGTGTGCTGCCATGCACTCTGCTGAAGAAAAGGATATAAAGAATAGTAGAAAAATAAATGTTATTCTGTAAATACAATGCGTTTTGGACTGTCTGTGGCTGAACTTTCCATCCTTACAGTCAGTGCTTAGAATTTATGAAGAGCTGAAGGGAGTATAATTGATGCTGTGTGTCTGTCATGGTGAAAAAAGGGAGGGAGAGAGGAAGCAAAGAAAGGAAAAGGAGTAGCTTTGGATTCCTGAATGATAGAAGCATATAGTAAAAGAAAAATGTTAAATATAAATGTTTCTTACATCAGGGCTCAAATCTTGTTTTAGGCATGAAATTAGACCAACCACAGTTAGAAGGCACAGTTGTAAATAACTTGGGACACATTTCACCAGACCATGTAGCATGTTGACAAGTAAATTTTTATTATGCCTACGTTAACTTGTTCTGGGAACTGAAAAGGGCTGAAGAAGAAAACATACATCATGACACAAAAGCTTTCAGATTGTTTTTTAAGCCACTATACTTGTTCGCAGTTTTCTTTTCTTCTGCTTTAGTGGTTTGCAGTATACTATATATCAATTCTATATTACGGAGGGAACACAATGGGGGAGGGGAGGGATAAATAAAGCCTTGAGTAACAGCTCCAGGTTTTAAACAAACAATAACATAAATGAGTGAAAAGTGCCCCAATATACCTTAGATATGTTTATTGTCTTCTGTTCTGAGTTTCAATGGATCCTTTCCATAGAAAGAAAGTATAGGAAGAGGGAAAGGATTAACACTATTTTAATTTAATGGGCACATTTGTTCAAACGTTGGGTGTTCCAAATTGGATGACATCAAGTTTCTAGGTATAATGTGACTGTGGATGTTTGAGAGAAAATATCCTTCCATCATTCTTTGGTCCTAGACAACATTTGGAAGATTATCTTCCACTGTTTTTTGGTGTGATACACTCAACATTCCTATCACTTCTATAAACATTATCTCCACATGTATCATGAACGGGGATATCAGCCTGCTGGATCATTGGCCTATACCAGGAGTAGGCAACCTCGGCTCTTTTATGACTCATGGACTTCAACTCCCAGAATTTTTGAGTCAGCTATGCTGACTCAGGAATTCTGGGAGTTGAAGTCCATGAGTCATAGAGGTTGCCTAGCCCTGGCCTATACCATAACAAACACTGTGAGGTGTCATCAGAGTCAACCTGTATGTGGTTTTATTTCTCTCACACTCTGCTCCTATTGACCACAATTGGAACCAACATTCTTTCATGAGAGGAATTTAAAAACCATATTGATTTAACATAAATTTACTTCTAAAGAGAAATGAGAGACAAGAACAATAAGTGAGTCAATTTTAACATCACACGATAACTTGTTCTCGCTTGTTAATTAGACTCTGATTCTTTTCATAGCTGAAGGTTGCATATCTAAGAGAAGTTTCTTTCATTTCACCTGCCACTTCTTGCTTATTTATTTTTCTGGTATGTGATCTTGAAATAATTACTCCTTGACACAAAAATAAGGCTATTCAAACTATTTAGAGCATTTCTTCTTTTAGCAATTCTTATGGGTCTATGTCTCTCTGTGTGTATGTATGTGTGTGTTCGTGTGTTCATATATTCTTCTGCAATTAGACTCTGTAAATGATTTGGTTTTTTCCTATTATTGTTTTCATTTTTTAAAAAAAAATCTGAATACCAGCTAACTATATATATAGAATAGAAAAGTAAAATTGCACCTAGCAGACTACTTGCTGATTAACTATCTGGCTGCCTTTTGTATGTAGCATACTTAGTTTATTCATGACAGTATAAAGATCTTACATGAAACTTTTCCTAAGAAAAAGTGAAATTGGATGAATAATAATCAACAATATATCACTAGTATCTTTTACTCTAAAAACTGTATATCAAAATCATATTAAATACTCTATTTGCTTGCTTGGTCTTCAGCTTGTGCCAGTCACAATGAAATACTTCTATAGTTGTAACTAGTGTTAACACTGAAATACACATCCTTTGGATCAGAATTTAGAAGCTAGTTAAGGCTGTATATGACAAAAATAAAAAACAAATATAATGGGAAAGCATTAGACCTTCAAATAAAAGAAGCAAAGAAACAGAACATATTGAACTTAAGTTTTTATACAGATATTCCTCATCTAGCAATTTTAATTGGGACCAGCAGTTTGGACATTAAGTGAAGCAGTCACTAAGCAAAACTATGACTATGCTTCTGATCGTACTTCAGCTTTCCTTTGTTTTACAGACCTGTGAAAGTTGTAAATGCAAGGTTGGTCATAAAGTTACTTTTCTATTACCATCATCACTGTGCATGGTCATTGTCCAAGACATTCAGTATACAAGGACTACCTATAATCTGATAGATATAAGAACTGTGATGGAAAATGTAACATTCAAATTTAACGCAGGGGATCCTGTCGATGCAATGGAGAGAGGTCATTCCCACTCCTCTTGCACCATCCCGAGTATTCAAAGGATCTCTTTCAGAAAATTGGGTGGCTTTTTAATGTGACAACAATGGGAAAATTTCAGGAAAAAGAGAAAATGGCAATTGCTTTTTCCCAAGTAGACCTTTCCTTCCACAAGATCAAATTCCATCCATTGGATCCATGTGAAATGAACATATGCACGGAGAACATTCCATAGAATCCCTTTTTTGTTTTGTGGATTTTAGAATGAAACACACGCTGAGTCAATACCGGGGTGTGACTGAAACAATGTTGCTGCTGTAGCATCTCCAGCAGAGAAAATTGGGAAGAAATATGGCTGGTATGTTCAAATGTACTACCTTAGAGCAATTTTGTCCTACTGTATTGTCTTGTCTACACTAATATTTCCTGTACATCAATTTTTCCTGAGATTTGGTGTATAATCTTGTCTTACTACTTGTCAACACAGTCATATACAAAAAGAGAGACACACAGACACACAGAAACACGCATGCACACTGACTTTTAGACATTGAATCCAATACCGTGCTTAGGGCAGGAATCAAAATTGGCTCCCTAGTCTCCATACAAGCCCACCCAGATGTTGTTGTTGTTGTTAGTTGCGAAGTTGTGTCCGACCCATCGCGACCCTTTGGACAATGTTCCTCCAGGCCTTCCTGTCCTCTACCATCTTCTGGAGTCCATTTAAGCTCACACCTACTGCTTCAGTGACTCCATCCAGCCACCTCATTCTCTGTTGTCCCCTTCTTCTATTGCCCTCAATCTTTCCCAGCATTAGGCTCTTCTCCAGTGAGTCCTTCCTTCTCATTAGATGGCCAAAGTATTTGAGTTTTAGCTTCAGGATCTGGCCTTCTAAAGAGCAGTCAGGGTTGATCTCCTCTAGGACTGACCGGTTTGATCGCCTTGCAGTCCAAGGGACTCGCAGGAGTCTTCTCCAGCACCAGAGTTCAAAGGCTTCAATTCTTTGGCGCTCAGCCTTTCTTATGGTCCAGCTTTCACTGCCATACATTGCAACTGGGAAGACCATAGCCTTGACTATACGCACTTTTGTTGACAGGGTGATGTCTCTGCTTTTTTATTGTGCTGTCTAGATTTGCCATGGCTTTCCTCCCCAGGAGCAAGCATCTTTTAATTTCTTGGCTACAGTCCCCATCTGCAGTGATCTTGGAGCCCAGGAAAATAAAATCTGTCACTACCTCCATTTCCTCCCCATCTATTTGCCAGGAATTGAAAGGGCCAGATGCCATGATCTTGGCTTTCTTAATGTTTAGTTTCAACCCAGGTTTTGCACTCTCCTTCTTTACTCGCAACAAGAGGCTCTTTAGTTCTTCTTCACTTTCTGCCATTAGAGTGGTATCATCTGCATATCTTAGGTTGTTGTTGATGTTTCTTCCGGCAATCTTAATTCCAACTTTTGATTCATCTAGCCCTGCCTTTCTCATGATGTGCTCTGCATATAAGTTAAATAGGCAAGGTGACAGTATACAGCCTTGCCGGACTCCTTTCCCAATTTTGAACCAATCAGTGGTTCCGTGTCCAGTTCTCACTGTTGCTTCTTGGCCTGCATATAGGTTTCTCAAGAGACAAATAAGATGGTCTGGTATGCCCATCTCTTTAAGGACTTGCCAGAGTTTGTTATGATCCACGCAATCAAAGGCTTTAGCATAGTCAATGAAGCAGAAGTAGATGTTTTTCTGGAACTCTCTAGCTTTCTCCATGATCCAGCGTATGTTAGCAATTTGATCTCTAGTTCCTCTGCCTCTGCCCACCCAGATAGGGAGCCATTTATTTCTTTGAGGATTTGATTCCACTACAAGAATGCTGTTACTTCTTACGAACTTTCCTCCACCTCTCCTAATATTGAATCAGACTGCATTTATGTAACTTAAATCCATTATTCAGTGTCTTATACTCTGGAATGAGAGAGAACAGGTTTTGGCCCATCTACCTGATACCTTTTAGGAATTTGAGGGGTTTATATTCCCATTTTCTAATCTGCCTGAAGGCCAAACAAATTTCTCTTCATAGGACTTAGTTTCTTGTTCTGTAATAATCTTTATTGTTCTTCTCTGAACCTGTTCCAATTTTTATAAATCTTTTTGAAAGTGTAATGCCCAGAACTGGAATTTGACCTAAGCAGAATAGAGCAGAATAATTACATCCTATGATGTGTAAATTTTACTTCTTTTGATGCCACCTAAAATTCTATTTGCCTTCTTAGCAACCACATCACATTGTTGCCTCACATTCAGTTTTCAATCAACTCTATTCTAAGATCTCTTTCAGTGGCAGATGCCGGTTAGGATGCCAAAGTGAGTGGGCTGGGCAAATATGCTTGACATAAAGATATCAAAGAAGTTTTCAAGAGTAAATGTTGTCAGCCCTCCCAGGTAAACCAGACAGGAAACACAACTAATTATATTTTATTGTAAAGGTAGACTAAACGAATCTTGCAATTTTGAAGGTATAAATGTCTGACTGCCACTTTTATTTATTATTTATTTTATTTAATAATATTGCTATACCGCCCTTCTCCCGAAGGACTCAGTGCGGTGAACAGGGCAAGAATAAAAATACAGAATTACAAAAATTAAAAAAGGATTAAATACATGCCCACTAAAAACAATCAATACAATATTAAAACCCCAATAAAACAACAGTAAAAAAAACCCCACCAATCCCCCATCAGGCCAGGCCGGCTTGTTCGAATAAGAATGTTTTTAGATCGCGGCGAAACCATCTGATCAAGTAAAATCAGTAACTTTTTTTCCCCCTCTTAACTATTAAGCAGTCCTGGATTTCAGGTCCTGCAGTAACCATGATATCCATATTGTAGAGGAAATAATGGTGCATGCTCTCCCAAGAAAAAAAAAGGGCATCTTTCGATCCAACCATATTAGTATCTGCCCTATTTCCAAACTTTCCATTTTGAGGAAATGTTCTGGGCAACCAGCTACAGAGGATCCTGAAAGAAAGAGATTATCTTGGTCCTTCCAGTTAGGGTTCAGACCAGTTATGGATTGCTTAATTGGTAAATGTCTTCTGTCAGAATCTTAATAGGGGAGCAAGCCCCTCCTATCTAGTTAGTTTTTTGGCAGATTTCAGTACCATCTAACACCTTTTGGATTACTGTTCCGGTGGCGCCGCAGCGCCGGAGACAGCCTTTTCGGGCTGCCTGTGGCTCAGCTGTGTAGTTTTCACCCGAAACAGCGCCGATCAGCTGTTCGGGTGAATTTGAAGCCCCCTCCTCGGGAGAAGAGGAGGGGGTGAGGCCCCAGGTAGGGGTCGAGTTCTCCGGGGCCGCCTGAGTTTAAAGCTTGGGCGGCTGAAGGATCGAACTCCCCCGTAGCCTGGGTTGCTCCCAGCTGGTCAGCGTCTCTGCTCCGGATTTCTTGGAGCAGAGCCAGGCGTTTGTGACCACCCCTGCCAGAAGGAAAGACTCTGGAATAAAAGGAGCAGGCAGAGCGGTACAAGAGGAAAAGGTGAAGAGGATCTTTATTTTTACTCTCGAGCTTAATGGACTTTTTAAACTTAAAGTGAAAGTGCGTCACAAGTGAAAGTAAAAGATGGTGGCTAAACCTCCCTCAAAAACTCTTTGGAGTGCTGGAACTTCTCTGGTGCAACAGACATCGTTGCAAGCCTTGCTTCCTCCTGCTGCATTGACATCGAAGGATTTACAAGATGCCCTTGAAAAGCATGCCCAGGTAATTTTAGAAACATTGGGTGATAAATTGGCAAAAATGGAGGAGAGAATAGAAGAGAGGATGGAAGAGAAATTTAGTGCGATGAGGGTAGACATTTTGTCTACAGTGGAAAGTGTGGCTGAATGTGTGCAAGGTTTGGAAGAAAAAGTGGAAGATTTGACTCAAAAAAATGCTGTACTAGAAGTAAAGGTATTGGAGAATGAAGACTTAAGAGACAAAATGGACAGAGAGTTAAGCCTTGTTCAGTTTCACCAGATGCAGTATGCTGTTAGAATCAGAGGCTTAAAAGAAAATATTAAAGAAGACTTAAAGCAGCTGATTTCTGAAGCCCTGGAAGCAGTATTGGGTCAGCCAGCATCTGAAATAAAGGGATGTATGGATAAAGTTTTTCGTGTTAACTCATGGATTGCCAGACAGAGGAAGTTACCTAGAGATGTGGTGGTTTATTTTACAAAGAGAGAAATCAGAGATGAAGTTATACAAGCTGCCTATGATACTAAAGTAGTGGTTGCTGACCAAGAAGTTTTGGTTTTAAAGGAAATTCCTCCAAAGATTTTAAGGAGAAGAAAGGACTTTGCATTTCTTGTGCAAGAACTTAAGCAACGTGATATAAGGTTCAGATGGGAGATTCCAGTTGGGCTGGTGGCGATGTATGAAGGTAAAAGATACCGTCTGGTTACTGTGGCACAGGCGCGTGATTTCTACAATAATGTTTTAAAAGCAACCCCACTATCACTTCTGGAAGCGGCAAAGGGATTCGGTGAAGAAAAACCTCATGAGGCTGAAGATGGTCAGACAGAGGAGGATGGTGCTGGAGGGGATCAAATTACAACTTTGTTGGCTGATGTTGGAGAGCTAAGGGTGACGCGTGCTGCTTTAAAAAGAGCAAAACAAATAAAAGAACAAGACCAGCAGAAGTTTATGGAACTTTCAAAGCGCACTTACAGCGAGGCAGTGGGAGGAGCACGGCCCAAAGGAGACAGGGCCATTGAAGAGGTGCTCCAGAAGCTTCGGGGCGATAAGTATGGCGACTAAATTTTTAACTTGGAATGTTAATGGATTAAATTCGCCTCAGAAGAGAAAGAAAGTTTTTCAATATTTAAAACAATTTAAGACTGATGTTATATGCTTGCAAGAAACGCATATTAGGGCTATGGACCAAAAGTTTTTACTGAATTCAAGATTGGGTACGCAATTTGTTGCCTCTGCAATGAATAAGAAAAATGGAGTGGTTGTTTATGTTAAAAGTGCTATAACAGCGGACTTAATTGAAGTAGATAAGCATGGAAGATACGTAATGATAGATTTGTTGCTAGAAGGCAAAAAAACGCTTTTAGTTGGACTGTATGCTCCTAATCAACAACAACAACAGGCTGACTTTTTTAGCTTACTTCATACAAAGCTTACTCAGTTGGATTACAAATCGTTTATTTTTATGGGGGATTGGAATGGCGTTTTGGACGTACAGATGGATAAGGCTGGTTTTTTTAAGCGTATTCCGTGTCATGCCAGACTGCCTAAGTCTTTTTTTTGAAATGAAGGATGATCTGGAATTGCGAGACATTTGGCGTGACACACACCCGCATGAAAAGGATTATACTTTTTTTTCTGATAGACATCAATCTTTTTCTAGGATTGACTTTATTTTGCTGACTAATGATTTTTTTTCTAGGATTAAGAAGGTAAAGATTTGTGCAAGAGCTATTTCTGACCATAGCCCAGTATGGTTAGAGATTAATAAGGACAACAGAGATAGGCGCTCGTGGCGCGTAAATGAGAATTTGTTTAGAAACCAGAAAAATGTGGAAGAGTGTAAACAGCGAATGAAGGACTTTTTTGAAATTAATATGAATAAGGATACTTCTATGGATATGGTTTGGGATGCTAGCAAGGCCTATATGAGAGGAGTGTTGATATATATGAATAACAAATATAGACGTACTTTGGAAGCTAGAAGGAAAGAATTGGAGAATGAAATTAAGGAAAAAGAGAATGCTTTGATTTTGAACCCATTGGATGTGAAGACTAAGGAGGCTATCAAGCTATTAAGAGGACAATTTGATAAATTAATGGCTGATCAAGTGGCAACCAACTTGAGGTTTGCCAGGCATAATACTTTTTGCAATGCTAATAAGCCAGGTAGATGGCTAGCTTATAGACTAAGGAAAAAGCAGAGGGCTTCTAACATAGACAAAATTGAACATAAGGGGAAGGTAGTGTTTCAACAGGACTTTATTAAGGAAGCCTTTGTGGATTTTTATTCTAAATTATATGTTAAGGAGAAGATTAATGAAAAAGACATTGATGAATATTTGGAGAATGCTAGCATCCCGGTTCTTACGCAAGTACAAAAAGAGGAGATTAATCAATTGATTACAGAAGAAGAAATATTTACAGCAATTAAGGAGTTGAAGGTCGACAAAGCGCCAGGTACAAATGGTTTGACTGCGGCCTACTACAAAAATTTACAATTAGAGATGGTTAAACCGTTAAAGGAATTGTTCCAGACAATCCAGAGAGGGGGAAAGGTGCCTCCATCTTGGAGAACTGCTTTTATCTCTCTGATTCCGAAGGAAGACCAAGATGCTACTCAAGTAAAAAACTATAGACCGATATCATTATTAAATACAGACTACAAGATATTTGCCAAGGTGCTGGCTAATAGATTGATGAGGGTTCTGCAACGGGTGTTTCATGGGGATCAAACTGGGTTTATTAGTGGTAGGCAAATGAAAAATAACGTGAGGCATATAGTTGATGTGTTGGAATTTTTGGAAAGGAACAACCAGATCCCTGCGGCGCTAATTTTTTTAGATGCTGAAAAAGCTTTTGATCAATTGAATTGGCAATTTTTGATGAAAGTTTTAGATAAAATGAATTTTGGGGATAAATTTTTGCAACCAATTAGGGCATTATATCAGAAACAAACAGCTCGAATAATAGTTAACAATAGTTTGTCAGAAGTATGTAGTATTGAGAAGGGCACAAGGCAAGGGTGCCCGCTATCGCCTTTGTTATTTGTGTTAACATTGGAGATATTATTGGTAAAAATACGAAATTCGGAAAGAATTAAGGGTATACGGATTGGAGATCAGGATTATAGATTGAGAGCGTTTGCAGATGATCTGGTTGTTACAGTGACCCAGCCGGAGAGCTCTGTTGTGGACCTGATGGAGATAATAATGCAATATGGGAAGGTTTCTGGATTTAAAGTTAATGTACAAAAAACTAAAATCTTGGCCAAAAACATGACAGCATCGCAAAAGGCCCTTTTAGAAGGGTTAACTGGATTTGAGATTGTCAAAAGGGTCAAATATTTGGGGGTGCTTTTGTCGCCCTCTAATACAAAATTATATAAAAATAATTATGAAAAATTATGGGGAAAAATCCAAAAAGAAATGGAGAGTTGGGAAAAATTGCAATTGTCTTTGCTGGGGCGAATCGCAGCAGTAAAAATGAACGTCCTGCCTAAATTCTTATTTTTATTTCAAATGATACCGATTCTTAAGAAAGATTCTAACTTGGAGGAATGGCAGAGAGGTATCAATAAATTTGTTTGGGCAGGGAAAAGGCCACGAGTTAAACTTAAGATCATGCAGGATACTCGTGAAAGAGGTGGTCTTAAAATGCCTAATCTTAAATTATATTATGAAGCTGCTGTGTTAGTAGGTATAAGTGATTGGATTAATTTGACACAAGAGAGATTATTAAATCTTGAGGGCCACGACTTGTTGTTTGGTTGGCATGCATATTTGTTGTATGATAAGAAGGTAGATAATGTGTTTAGAGTGCATATTTTAAGACAGGCATTGCTGAGAGTTTGGAAGAAGTACAGACATAAGCTAGACTGTAAGATACCATTGTGGGCAATTCCAAAACACGCAATAGAAAATATACATGCTGGTTTCAAACATGATGTGACTACATACAAGGAGATTCTAAGCTTGGAAAGAAATGTCTGGTGTTTGAAACCATATAGTCTCTTGCGAGATGAGAAGATTGTTCAGAATTGGTTTCAATATACTCAGCTACGGGCCAGGTGGAAAGAAGATCAGAAAAATGGTTTTACAATGACTGATGAAAATCTGATAAAACAAATCAGAAATCAGGGTCCAGCACATATTAAACGGATATATCTTGCATTGATAGAGATTGACTCAGAAACAGAACTTGTTAAGGATTGTATGATAAAATGGGCCCAAAATATTCAAGAAGTTATTACAATGGACACGTGGGAAAAGATTTGGGTGAAGAATGTAAAATTTACACAAGCTCAAAATCTAAGAGAGAACTTTTATAAAATGTTTTATAGATGGCATTTAGATCCCAAAAAGCTTGTAAGTATGTATCCGAATTATCAACCAAAATGTTGGAGGTGTGGTGATGAAGATGCAACATATTTTCATGTATGGTGGACTTGTAAAAAGGTTAAGGCCTTCTGGATAAAAATTTGGTGGAATATGCAGAAGATTTTCAAGCAAAGGATAAAGTTTTGTCCGCAACTCTTCTTGTTGGGAATAATCACAGATGCTACGGTTGTGGACACTAAGCTGATGTTGAATTTAATCACGGCAGCAAGACTTTTAATAGGTCAGTATTGGAAGAAAGAGGAACTGCCGACTATAGAAGAATGGACTTTAAAGGTTTCCGACCTGGCAGAGATGGCAAAGATTTTGGCTTACTTGAAAGATCACTCGCAAGAACGTTATATTATGGAATGGAGAAAATGGGTTGAGTACATTCAGAACAAATATAGGGTTAAAAAGCTTCATGTAGCATTTGAATAAGTCTTCCTTCTCTTTTTCTTTCTTTATTTCCTTTTTTTTCTTTTTTCTTTTTTATATATATTTAATATCATTAAGGTTTGTATTATCCTATATAAGCTAGAGAGTGATGGATTTTAGAATTTATGGTTGTTAGTATATGGTTGTTTATGATTGTTTTTTTTCTATACCTTGTATTTAGCTCTGGGAAGTCGGGGGGGGGGGAGGGGGGAGGGGTAGGGAGGGAGGGAGAGGGGAGGGGGAGTGAGGGAGGGAGAGGGGAGGGGGAGGGGGGACTGTTAAAGATAAACTGTATGTTAAAACTTTTCAATAAAAAAAACAAAAAAAAACACCTTTTGGATTACCTTCAAGGGATCCAAAGTCACCTTGTTTTCCTAAAATGCTTCTAGGCCAGAAATAAAATTATAATTCCTAGCATTGTTTTCTTTCCCATTCCTAATTCAAAGAAATGGGAGGTTTGAGGTTTTTTATGGCTACAAAAAGAACAAATAATCAGCTTTTCTCACTGTTGCCAGACTGGTGCAAACCAAAACAGAATAATTATGTAAATAGCCTCTCTGTTCTCTTTTACCATCACACTGGTGTCCCCACTGCTAACTACATTCAGAAGATTGTGGGCAAAATAGAATTGGAGCTGTCCAGCTACACAGAGAGGCTGTTCTGTGTTTGACATGAATTATTTCAGCTCCCAATATCATCTTTAATATCTATCCCTGAGGGAAAAAAAGCCAGCAATAGTATCATGACTGGAAAATGTCTACATGTAATCCATTTGAAACAATAATTTTCAGTCTTGACACTATTGCAATTAGGTATGAAAAGTATCTGAAATAAATTGCTATCTATTGTGTTGCATAGCTGTGCATCAGTTTTAAATGCTTCCCTTTGATAAGTTAATGAAGTGATTGCTGTATTACTTTGTAGATGAAGTGAGAAAATGCATAATGAAGAGGCTCTAAATATGGTGACCTTTTTCAAAAAGGAAATGAATCTCTTTTAAACTTTCCCTTTGGCTATCAGGTGCCTATTGAACTTGTTGTATAGAATAGATTGCTGATATTTTTAAATACTTTTCTTGCTTTCAGTAAATCATGTAGCCCCATTTCTTCACAGTGTTTTTGTGAAATACTTTCAGCTTTTATCCATTAAAATTAAACAGAATGTAATTATATTCCTTTAAAAATCATTTCTCAACTCACTGCAAAAATGTGTAGCTATTATCTGTCAAGTATACAAATCAGCTTTGCCTTCCGGTAAGAATTGTGTGGCCTTTTAAATCTAATGTGGAAGCGGCGCAACATGCAAAACAGGGCATATCTTTTCTTTATGATAGAAAATTATATGTGGACCCTAAGAGATCATGCTTTTAGCAAAAGAATATTTATTCATTATTTGCATGGTTAGATTTTTAATATTATATTTATAATAAATCATGTAATAAAAGTTCTGTAGGTAGATTATACAGGCAAAAACAGTACATGACAAAACTAATAATTGCTGTTGGAATAGCATCATATTTGCATAAATAATAATAGCAGCTAGATATTGTCAGGGGCAAATAGTTTATCCCATCCTGAAATCATGTTGTTGTAGATGCCAAGTTGGCTTCCTTAAAGTAGAAATTTTGTAATATTACCATTGCTGCAAAGCCTTCCATCTTGAAACTAACTACCTGTTTAGATTCAGATAAGACTAAAGAACACAGAAGAAATTCAGCAGGATATCCTTATCCATAATTCTGATTATAACCAGCCTTACCCCCATTTTGAGGTAGCGTGGATCAATTATGCATACTCTCACAATTAAAAACTCATTTGCATTAAGACTGTGCATCCAAAGAAGACTTTAAGGAACCCTGTGGATGGCATTTTGATTTTGATGCCCTCGCTGTGATGTCCCGTTGCCTGGAGGCGGTTCGGGTCTGGATGGGGAGGAACAGACTTCAACTCAACCCTGACAAGACTGAGTGGCTGTACATTCCGGCATCCCGGGACATTCAAAATGTTCCATCTCTCTTTATGGGGGGTGAGTCTTTACCCCCCGTGGATAGGGCGCGCAACTTGGGAGTCCTCCTAGATTCGCGGCTTACCTTAGAAGATCATATAGTAGCCGTGACTAGGGGGGCTTTCGCTCAGGTTCGCCTGGTGCGTCAGTTGCGGCCCTATCTAGACCGGGATGCCTTGTGTATGGTCACTCATGCGCTCGTGACCTCTCGTCTTGACTATTGCAATGCTCTCTACATGGGGCTTCCCTTGAAGACCACTCGGAGGCTCCAACTGGTACAGAATGCGGCCGCGAGAGTTGTCTTGGGAGTTTCCCGGTACTCCCATGTTACACCTTTGCTCCGCGAGCTGCATTGGTTACCAGTTGTGTTCCGGGTGAGGTTCAAGGTCTTAGTGATGGTTTTTAAGTCCTTACATGGCATGGGTCCGGAATACCTCGGGGACCACCTGCTGCCGGCGTCAACTCCCCTCCGCCCTGTGCGTTCCCACAGAGAGGGCCTCCTCAGGGTGCCTCCGGTCAGAGAATGCCGGCTGGTGGCCCCCAGGGGGAGGGTCTTCTCTGTGGGCGCCCCGGCTTTGTGGAATCAACTGCCGGTTGAGCTCCGGATGGCACCGGATCTCCGCTCCTTCCGGCGCGGGTTAAAGACCCACTTATTCGAACAAGCGGGCCTGGCCTGATGGGGAGTTAATTTAGGGTTTTAAATATTTGTATATTTTATTGTTTTATTTTGGGCATTAATTTAATTCTATTTTAACTTTTGTATTTTTGTATTTTTATTATATGCCCTGTTCACCGCCCTGAGTCCTTCGGGAGAAGGGCGGTATAAAAATTTAATAAAACTATAAACTATAAACTATATAAGCAAGAGTTATGATACCTAACATGGTTGCCTATATAAATCTTTTAAGTTGAATGTCAAAGGAGAGACTATTGCAAGAGAAATATTCACCAAAGCACTAATGTTTAGCCCTGTGTGTCATGTCAAAGAGAAACTGGATACATGATAAGTAAAAAGAAAATAGTATGTATCCCATCACATTGCAGCTTTATGCATGTGGTAGGGTTGGAATAGTGTTTCTCTCTTTCATTGATTAGCCTTGTATGGAAAAACCATTGCATTTACCAGAAATGTCCATACACTATGTCTACCATCCAGCCCACCGTATTTCCCAAAGAGAAGCTCTTAGTTTGCAAAGATGGAAGTCTGCTTTGACACAAGGCTGGCATGAACTTGCCAATCATACTTAATACTGCAGTAATTGTTTATACAAACCCGACTCTGGGTGCTGCAAAAAGAACAGGTGTCCTATTAATATCTAGGTTAATCTCAAAATCTGTAATGAGTTTTCACAAAACTAAATTGTGCCCATTATAATTTATATTTTTGAATCATTATAATTAAAATATTATAACATCAATTTACCCATTCATGTTTATATTCACGTAGCATTTCCAATCTTTTTTTATCAGGCATGCCAAAGTCTGCTAAGAGGAAGATATCATTTTACAATCTTGCTAAATAAGTCCCCCCTGCCTCTTTCTTAATTTATCTCATCTCTGAAAACATGGACAAAATTACGTCTCTTTTCTCCCATCCCAAAATCTTTAAAAAAGGGGGTGGAATGATATATATAACAGTTTAATTGTTTCCCATTTCAGATATCCTAGGGGATCGCCTTGAATTATAAAAGTTTGTCTTTTAAATAGAATATTTGAAATACCTTGAGGTTCATCCTAAAGAGATGATCGTTATATAATTTGTAATGGCAGCTGGGCTGTTTTAATCTACTACTTGGAATGTTCTACAGTATGGCAGCACTGAAGAAGGAAGGCAGCTTTTTAAAAATAGAAACAAAAAGTGGAAAATTTCCTCATTCTACTCTGGATCCCTGAAAAAGCATCTCTAATAATGCCTTCTTTTGTTTGGTCTTCCACTTCATAGGAACTGGCTGCTTAATCATGCCTGTCATTTAATGATACAGGTCTTAGGTATAACAGCTCATTGTTGTCCATGAAACATTTGTCTAATGTATATTTTTCAAACTTAGCAAGTTTAAAACTTGTGTACTTCAACTTCCATACTGACTGGGGAAATCTGGGAGTTGAGTTCACAGAGCTTAAGCTTGCCAAGTTTGAATACTGGTATGCAGATTGATTGAATGATGGCAGATTGAATGTATGAGTTTTCTCCTCCAACGTGTCTATTTTTCTTTTGGAGTAAATAAAGTGCTAATTCCAGAATCCCAGTTAAGGGTCATGAGTTAATTGATCCTGGCTCCATGTGAGAGCCTGGTTCTAATATTCTTGCAGTTTGCAGTATGTTTTTGCTTTAGGTTCCTGTTCTAAGGAAAAAGTTCATAATATCCTCTTAGTATGACTTTTGTCTACAGTATGACAGTCAGGATACATATTCCTCCAACATAACTTTAACAATCACAATTTGGGAAGTGTTCATGTTCCCAACTTGTGGGTTAAACAGCATCACAACCAGTTGGATTCATAGCTGGCTGACTGGCCATACTCAGCATGTGGTCCTCAATGGAACTGCATCTACATGGAGGGAAGTGTGTAGTGGGGTGTCCCAGGGCTCTGTTCTAGGCCCAGTGCTCTTCAACATCTTCATCAATGATTTGGATGAGGGGGTAGATGGGGAACTCATCAAATTTGCACATGGCACCAAGCTGGCAGGAATAGCCAACACTCCAGAAGATAGGCTTAAGATACAGAAGGAACTTGACAGAAGGAAGATAAAGACGGAACTTGACAGAAGGAAGATACAGAAGGAATTTGAACACTGGGCACTATCTAACAAAATGAAATTTAATGGTGAAAAAGTAAGGTTAACAGAGCGATAGAATCAAGATCACGTGAAGTATTAATACCACTTTATAATGCCTTGGTAAGGACACACTTGGAATACTGCATCCAGTTTTGGTCACCACGATGTAAAAAAGATGTTGAGACTCTAGAAAGAGTACAGAGAAGAGCAACAAAGATGATTAGGGGATTGGAGACTAAAACATATAAAGAACGGTTGCTGGAATTGGGTATGTCTAGTTTAAGGAAGAGAAGGACTGGAAGTTTTTAAGAAGAGATTGCACACCCATTGGACACCCATTTGTCTCAGATGGTATAGGGTCTCTTGCCTGAGCAGTGGGTTGGACTAGAAGACCTCCAAGTTCCCTTCCAAATCTATTATTATTATTATTATTATTATTATTATTATTATTATTATTATTATTATTATTATTATTATTATTATTGTTGTTGTTGTTGTTGTTGTTGTTGTTGTTGTTGTTGTTGTTGTTGTTGTTGTTGTTGTTGTTGTTGTTGTTGTTTCAGTGACATTAGAGAGGGAACTAATTCAGAATTGGATAATGATTGGAAAAATAACCTGGCTTTTTGAATTCAGCTTCAAACTCAGAAAACCTATTGCACAAACACTACAAATCTTAAACAGGACCCTCTTTTAAAACAAACAAACAAACAAACAAACAAACAAACAAAGACCTTTCATGGAATCAGGCTGAATGGTTTACCTAGTTTAATTTTCAAGAATTTGAGTAGGAGAAATATTGGCCCAATTTTTGTCAGCTCAAAACACCTGATGAAAGTGACAATACTTTTTATTTTTCTGGGTCTGTGAGGCATGAGAAAATTAAATGGAAATGGGAAAAGATAAGGGATAATTTTGTTTTCCTCACCTTACCTGGTAAAATAAGTCCACCACATGTTGATAATATCAGCATTTTAATAGCAGTAATTTATCTGAGTGCACTTTGGTAGTGAAAATAATTTGTGTCTTTAAAATTAAAGATATGCATTAGCAGGAGAGTTTTCTTAATTCTGTGATTTCAGTCAGATAGCCAATTTTAATTTTCAATTAAACATATGGCTCCTTTTTAACTGGATGCAATATGGCTATTATATATTTGCTAATACAATTACTATTTCACATTAAATTATATTTAGCAGCATGTGTGGTAGACTTATTGTTTATAAAAGTGGTGACATGGCTATCTTCAAAAATTTTATCCAGTCAGGAAAGAGAGCATAGGTTCAGAATTGTCAGATTTAAATTAGGCAGAAGTCAAGAGAATAAATGTTGGCAGTGAAGATACTACAAAATTGAAAGAGCATGAAAACAGTAGGAGAAAATCCAACAGAAGGTCTCCCATTATATATGGGTACATTACCCAGATACATAGCAAACAAAAGGTAAGAGAAAAGGGAAGTAGTAGACATGAAACATTTGAATTTCGATTACAGTGATAACTATTATTTTATATTACACTTTAGATCTGTACTGTGCATTTTTGTGCTGCCACCTATTGCAACATGATCATGTTTCTCTGGTGACTGTTCATATAATGTAATGGAATATATTGAACACAGTCTGCATATCAAATGGATCTCATTTGCGTCCTCTTCTTTCTTGGGGAATCTCTTAATTTTCAGATCTCCTGTCATCTAGATCCTTTCCATACACAGACTTCCTTGGCTTCAGATACAGCCAGACCTTCAAACTATTATCTTGCTTTACTTTCTTTTAATCAGTCTTCTGTGTACAAAGCCATAGAAGTGAAATGAGTGATAAAGGAGGTAACTAGGTGACATCATCAGGGCTAGCCCTCACTAAAATGGCTGAGGATTCAGGTCTACAGTTGGAGTATACATCTGAAAAACAGGGATCCCTGTAAATAGAAGCAGTGTTGTTCTTGCTTATTCAGAGGTAACTAAAATTAGGTCTGGAGTTCTATAAGAAAAAAGAGAGACAAAGGGAAAGGTAAGAAAGCAGAAGCCATAATTCTGAGGATTTTGTGTGACATTGATGACAGGTTTACCATGTTTAAGTGAATCATGGTGAAAAGGGAGGAAGAGTAGGAAAAAGAGTTAGAGCTGAAGTTTAGGATGGAGTTCTGGAAGTATCAATCCAAAAGTATATTAACATGATCAAAGAGGCACTGAGTGCCTTCTCCTTTCATGTACCATATCCATGGGTGGGCAATTTACAAGTACTTTTGCATTCCAACTATGCTCTCATGAGTAGAAATGGCCCAAACTTTCAGATCCTCTTTTTAAATTTTTGCAGGATTTGGAAATTTCAAAGACTTCACAGAGTGTCTTAAGCTTTGTAGATACTTGAAAATTGTCTCTGTGCCCAACCACCAAAATGGAATAACTCATATTTGGAGGATTTTTAGGAGCAAAATGGATGCCTTGAGTACTGCTACATTACAGAAATAAATAAATAATAAATAAATAAATAAATAAATAAATAAATAATATCAGTGGTTGTCTACTGTAGTGGCCAAGCTCTATTATTCTTAATATAGTTTTTGTCACCTGTTCCTGCTTTTAATAAGTTTTTGTTTGCTGTAACCATTGAACCAAACCACCTTTAGCATGTCTGGAGTTGAATGAATATTATATTTCACAAGTTTCTAGTTTAAAGATATAATAAAAACTCTTTGACATAATCACCTCATTAATTACATGGGTGTGTTACAACTGACATTTATTTGAAATGTAATATGAAGTGCAATAACGGTGAGGAAGAGTATATCAAGACAAAAAAAGCTTTGAAAAGCAATATATTGACTTAATTAAATCTTTTTCATATGCCTGGTGGGGGGGGGAAAGCAAATTGGGTTCTA
Source organism: Vipera berus (assembly GCF_964194415.1). Lineage (NCBI taxonomy): Eukaryota > Metazoa > Chordata > Lepidosauria > Squamata > Viperidae > Vipera > Vipera berus. The sequence continues at coordinate 96,840,677 of NC_138202.1, forward strand.
TAGTATTGGGTAGATATTTCAGATTTGAAATGAATTAAGTTGTTATTAATTTTTTTTGCCTGAATCCATCATTTGTAGTCAGCATAGTGTATTGTTATTTTTGAGATGTGTTGGCTCTTGTGCCCAATGTAATAAATTGTCTGTTAGTACAAATCAATCTTTATGTAATGACAAAACATTCAAGAAGTTCTTCCCAAGCTATTTTTCATCAGATTACAGATATCTGTAATATTGTCCAATACTGTGGAAAAATCCAACAGTACTATTTTAATTTGTAATATCCTCCTTTTTTATCTTATGCTTGAGTGTAATAACATAATTACACTTAAACTAGTCAAGTACAGTATGCACAAAGCCTGGAGAATCACTGCTTTCTACACATGCCTACTTGAAAGGACAATGATCTTTCTGAAAAGAGATGTTTCATATATCATATTCATGTATCAGCAAAAAGATATTAGAAAGATAACAGAAAGAGAGCCACAAAATCAAAGATATTAAAAATATCCATACATTACTTGAAGGCATAATGTTGCCCCAGTTTGGACATCCCACAAAGTTTGATTTCAATATTTTGACTTGAGAATTATAGTGGAATACTTAACATAGACTCACTTGATAGTGAGATGGGTAACATATAAATTTAATAAACAAAATAAAGAAACATCAGAAATTTCAGTAGCCAAGCATTCTTGGTATGTTTAACAAGCTGTCATTATAACAAAGACTTGGTAGAGGATATGTATTCAATAAGTACTTTATTCAGAAAATGACTAGCAGACTTTAGAAGGATGTCACCTTGTATATGAAGCTGGAAGTTAACAATTCAGTTGAGTCCTATTGACTTATTGTCAAGGGTAGTCTGGATTTTGTAGCTATAGTAGCCTCACCATAGGCCTTTTTAAATGCCTCTGTAACAGACCTTTTTAATGCCCCTTCTTGGATAAGCTTTCCATAAAAGTTGTCTCTTTATTTCACCATTCATTTTATTGTAGTAAACCTTCATATTATTCTTTTTTACATAGTTTATTTTTATTGCTGTATTCCCAATGTGCTGGACTTCAATTCACATAATCTTTCAGGCAAAACCTGCTGGGTTCTTGCCAGCTTCTTTTACTTTGTGCTGGTAGCTAATTTTGAGAAAACTTGCAAAACGCTGAATTACAAATAAGTTAAATATATATGATAACCTCAAGCTTTCCAGGGAGGCAGTGATTTATAGATAAGAGGGGTTGGGAGGGTGTAGAGAAACCAAGGGAGAGAATAAATGTTTTCTGTGTTTTAAAATGGATGGTGGACTCTGGTCCTTGCAGCTACTTACTGCAGGGATTTAGTTGGAAAAAGCAAGCTGACATACCCAACAATTTATTTAACTCTCCTCCCCCCAACTCATTTTTATTTTTATAGGCGGGTGTTCCCCAAGCAAGCCTTTTGAATTATAGTGAATCATGTTCTTTTGGGATATTAGCTTTCCCAAAATTAATGGAAAATCATTTTTCTTTCTTCCCCAGCAGTATCCTTTCTCTTTGTCATTTTTCCTCTCTTTAGGACCATGTGACCAATCCAATAGAGAAAATAATATGGAATGAATTTCATAAAAGGGAGGGGCAACCCAGCACCAGTTATATCACCCAAGTTATTCCAAAATGCAGTTGATCTACTTTGGGTCATGCTAAATATCTTTTCCGCTGTCATTCCCTCCTTTAAATTAAAGCAGCAGAAACCCTTCATGTTTCTTTTTTGTTTGAGCCACAAATGGCTGGGATTTTCAGCCCAATTTCTGTTTAGTTCAGGTAGACAATGACTCAGAGTGGTTCACAATGAAAAGAGTTTATTCAATACACATAAGTCAACTGACAACTGTCAAATGTTTCAAGCTTTTATAGTAGAACTGTTTAAACTGTAACCAATCATCAATCGCTATTTTCCCGCTTCTTGCTACTTTAACCAATGGTTGCACCAGAATCTCCCGCTTCAAGAACCTACTTTTACAACCTGCTATTTTACATGTTTGCAACTATTTACAGACACAACACCCCTTACCCCCCAGTTGTTGTTATTTATTGACATAGTCTTTTAAATATTTGGGTGGCCTATGGACTCTTGAAGGATATCTATTGCTTTGGATACCTAAGTCATTTCTATCAGATTGTCTGCTTGGCTGGCTTACTCTGGTGGACCTGGACTCTTGACTAATTGGCTCAGATGCTTCTCTGCTAACAAGTTGTGGTTGTTGTTGTATTTGATGTTCAGCTATTGCCGGCCTGCTCAAAGGAGGCAGCTCCCAGTCGAATTGACTGTGTTGTTGTTGGTTAGCTGTGGACGGGCTGGTTTGCATTTCTGCTTCCCCACTTACTGGCAGGTTGTTATCAATAAGCCCTGATGCAATGTTCCCCCCGTGTATACTTTGATCCCCCTCAACTGGCATACAACCGATAGTTCTCTTCCTTAGCTGATCTATATGTCTTTTGCTAACCCTGTTCCCTTCCCCCTCAATAGTGTAAGACAAGGGTCCCAATATCTCAGTGACCACCCCTGGGACCCATTTGTCCCCTTGTGCATAATTCCTGGCCCAGACTAGGTCCCCAATTTTGAATGATCTGTTTGGAATGTCCGGTTCCGCACTTGATGGTAGTCTGTCAGGATGTAACCTGTCCAGTTTGGTGGTTAATCTTTTCCCCCACCTCATTTCTGCTGGGCTTTTTCCGGTAGCCGTGCACGGGGTCGTATGTTGGGTCAGCAAGAATTCTGCCAGTCTTTGGTGCCAATCGCCACGGATGATTCTCTTTAACGCATCTTTAGTTGTCCTCACATTTCGTTCAGCCAAGCCGTTGGTGGACGGGTGGAAGGGTGCTGACGTCGTGTGTTTAATCAAGTTGGCCCTGAGGAAATCCTGGAATTCAACAGAGGTGAATTGGGGCCCATTATCTGACACAATTACATCAGGTAACCCGTGAGTGGCAAAGAGGCCCCTTAAGACTTGTATTGTTTTACCAGAAGTCATTGAACTGACGGGTACTACCTCTAGCCATCTAGAGAAACTGTCCACTACTACTAGAAAGGTCAACCCTTGGAAAGGTCCAGCAAAATCAATATGAATCCTGGACCAAGGATTCCTGGCTAACTCCCACTTATGAGTACGTGTGTGTTGCAGCTCAGGTCTAGAACGTTGACACAAATAGCAATTAGAAACACATTCTTCAATGTCCTTGTCAAGTCCTGGCCACCATAAGTGACTCCTAGCCAATGCCTTCATACGTACTATACCAGGGTGACCCTCGTGTAGTTCTACTAGAATTGTAGGTCTGTGGATTTCAGGAATGACAACTCGGTTTCCCCACAGAACACATCCCAAATGGGATGACAGTTCATCCTTTCTTCTAAAATATGGAATGTACTTGGCATCCGGGTTAGTATTTGGCCACCCACTAAGGACCCAGGCCATAATCCTTTTTAGGATATGGTCATTATTTGTTGCCACAGCTATATCCTTAGCGGTTAAGGGGCAATCGGGAATGTCCTGTAAAGACATTATTTGTCCCGCAGGGGCAGGGTCTTCCTCCGTGTTATTTAATGGTAGTCTGCTAAGGGCGTCTGCATGTCCCATTTCCTTGCCTGGTCTGTGTTGAAGGGAGAATGAATATGCTGAGAGGAAAATTGACCACCTCAGCATTCTGGGTGACATTATTTGGGGTGTCTGTTTATCAGTGGTAAACAGTCCCAATAGTGGTTTATGGTCAGTGAGTATGGTAAAGTTCCTACCATAAAGGTAATCATGGAACTTTTTTACTCCTGCCACGATTGCTAATGCTTCCCTATCGATCTGTGCATAATTCTGCTCTGCTTTAGTAAGCGTCCTGGAATAATATGCGATTGGCTTTTGAACACCATGACTGTCCAAGTGGCTGATAACAGCCCCCACACCATAAGGTGAAGCATCGCAAGCTAAATAAATTGGTTTATTTTCAATAAAATGGGTTACTGTTGATTGGCTAGAAAGAATGTCTTTTAATGTTTGGAAACTAACTCTATGTTTGTTAAGCCACTGCCACGGGTTTTTTTTATCTAAAAGTCTATGAAGAGGTTCTGCTATGGCAGCTTTGTGTGGCACAAATGTGTGGTAAAAATTAACTAAGCCAAGGAAGGCTTGTAATTCAGCCTTGTTTTTAGGTTCTGGTGCCAATTTAATTGCCTTGATTTTGTCTGGGGTAGGATGAATTCCATTTTTGTCAATTCTAAATCCTAGAAATTCAGTGGACTTAACCCCAATGCAACATTTTTCCTTTTTTAATTTCAGTCCAGCCCTCCTAAACCTTTCCAATACCTGTTCCAGACGCTCTGCTAATATTTCTTCATTTTTTCCAGCTATCAGGACATCATCAAAATAAGGGCATACACCAGGTATGCCCTTTAAGGTCCTCTCCATCACTTCTTGGAAGATGCCTGGAGCTGCTGCAATACCAAATTGCAGTCTGTGGACTCGGAACGCCCCCTTGTGGGTAACTATCGTCTGAGCTTCAGCAGCCTCTTCAGAAACAGTTAATTGCAAGTACGCCTGCGCCAAGTCTAACTTGGCAAATATGGCGCCGTCCTGTATCGTGGCGAGGACCTGCTTCACCGTCGGGACCGGGTAAGCGTGTTTTTTCATTCCCAGGTTCAGGGTGGCCTTGTAGTCAGCGCAGATCCTCACATCCCCGTTTGGTTTAAGGGGTGTGACGATCGGCGTTTCCCACAAACCACCCTCGACTGGTTCTAGGACGCCTTGGCCTACAAGCTTGTCGAGCTCGGCCTCGATTTTTTGCTTCAGGGCGAAAGGCACCCTTCGGGCCTTAAGCCTGATGGGTTTAACCGACGGGTCAAGATTAAATTTAATTGGGGGCCCTTTATATTTACCTAAAGACCCATCGAATACGTCTGCGAATTCATCGCAGACTGATTCGAGGGTCTTATTTTTAATAACTGTGTTTATTCCCCCTATCCAAATGCCCAGGGCAGGAAACCAATTAAGGCCTATCAGACTAGTCCTCTGGCCTTCAGTAACTATTAAATCTAAAGCTCCCTTAAACCCCTTAAATTTAACACTAAGGGTAATTTTCCCTTTAATTTTTATTGGGGTTTTTTGGAAGTCGGTCAATTGGATTTTGGTTGAACTAAGTGGAATTTTTCTGCCACTTATTTGTTCAATCTTTTTTAGGGTTTCACTGGATATTATGGACACTGAGGCCCCTGAATCTATTTCCATTTTGCAAGGAACCCCTTGCAATTAGACTATGATTTTTAATTTTCCATCCGGAAAATTATTAATCTTTCCCTTCCTATTGTAATTAACTCGCGCCACCTCCCCACGGTTCAGAAATTTAGCCCACGGTCTAGGGGTCTCTTTGCCACTATAGTAAGGGGTTACCTTACCTTCGGGCCAAACGTCAACTTCATGTAGGCGATTGTCGCGAGCACGACCCTTGCAGATGGCTTGGATGTGGCCGGTCTTCCCACACGATCTACATCTGGCGGTACGAAATCTGCAAGTTGCGCGGGGATGGTTGCCCCCGCAGCTGCCACACCGGTTGTCGTTGTCGCGCGGTCTCGTTGCGGTGTCTCTCCATTGTCGTTGGGTCACAGTTACTTGTCGTTGAGGTGTTGCGGGTTGGAATCGGCGGTTCGTTTCAGGCCCGTCGCTACGGGATGGTTTTGGCGCCATTTTCCCAAATCGTCTGGAGACTTCGGCGATGTCCTCTTCCCATTGCTGGTCCACCTCCCCGCAGTCCACAAGGCCTTCTTGATTGATTTCGGCAGACGCGGCCATGCTACTACGGGGGGGGGTCGCGATACCCGGTGGATTCGTACGTTAATAGTTCGTCCAGTACTTCTTGCAAATCGCCGGTGGGCTTGGCGATTATTCTATTTTGTAGATGCTCGTCTCGCAAGCCCAGTACTACTCGGTCCCGAATTCTGATTTCCAAGTTATCATACTTGCATCGTACTGCGGCTTCTCTGACTGCAGCAACAAATTTTTGAATTGATTCGCCCGGTCTCTGGTTCCTTTTTTCGAAAATACGACGCCAAAAGAGTTCGGATCTCCTTGGCGTGAAATGTACTTTTAGTTTAGCTAACAGATCGGCATACGGAACACTCGAGACAGGCTGTGGTTGACAAAGTCCTACAGCAATCCGATATACTGGTGTGCCGCAAATTGTCAGTAACGCTGCCGCCTTTTTTCGGTCATCCGTTATCCCGTTAACAAGCAGGAATCCTTCGACCTGCCCTACATATTCTTCCCAGTCCTCTGGGAAACTTGGGTCGAATTCTTTTAAGGACCCGATTTGCGCCATTCGGAGGATTGTTGACTACCGCCACGGCCGCTTGTGGTTGACTTTGACTTCTTTTCAAATTTGCCGCCTTTGCGCAGCTGTTCCGCCGAACCTTCTCTGGTCTGCCGTCTATCCCACCTTCGTCGCCAGTTGTTTAGTTCAGGTAGACAATGACTCAGAGTGGTTCACAATGAAAAGAGTTTATTCAATACACATAAGTCAACTGACAACTGTCAAATGTTTCAAGCTTTTATAGTAGAACTGTTTAAACTGTAACCAATCATCAATCGCTATTTTCCCGCTTCTTGCTACTTTAACCAATGGTTGCACCAGAATCTCCCGCTTCAAGAACCTACTTTTGCAACCTGCTATTTTACATGTTTGCAACTATTTACAGACACAACAATTTCCCTTGCCAATTTTGATTTCCCATGTTGATATTGTGTTACTGCACTGAGCTGTAATACTCTACAAAGCCTTGTACTCATCTTTCATCCATTGTCACTGCTTTCTTGTGCAAAATCTCTTATCGGTTTCAAGCTCTGGATACCTGGGCAGACCAAAGTGGCCAGTTTTATATCTGATGTATATATATTGCTGGAGAAGACTCCTGCAAGTCCCTTGGACTGCAAGGCATTCAAACTGGCCAGTCCTAGAGGAGATCCACCCTGACTGCTCTTTAGAAGGCCAGATCCTGAAGTTGAAATTCAAATATTTTGGCCACCTAATGAGAAGGAAGGACTCCCTGGAGAAGAGCCTAATGCTGGGAAAGATTGAGGGCAATAGAAGAAGGGGACGACAGAGAATGAGGTGGCTGGATGGAGGCACTGAAGCAGTAGGCGTGAGCTTAAATGGACTCCAGAAGATGGTAGAGGATAACAGAGACATAAAATCAAGGTCACACAAAGTATTAGTACCGCTTTATAATGACCATACCTGCAATACACTCATTGCATCCGCAGATAATCGCCCGGCCACCTTGTTTAAGATAACTCGCTCCCTCCTTAATCAAGAGGTGAGGGAGGATCCCTTACAGGGTCGTGCCGAGGAGTTTTGCCAACATCTGTCGGACAAAATCACTTGGATTCGGACCAGCTTAGACTCTGACTGGGCAGAGTCTAACGATCAGAACATGGGTGATCTCGTCGATGTTAAATGGGACGAGTTCGATCCTGTGACCCCAAAGGAAGTGGACAGAATTATGAGGAAGCTGAGCTCCACCACTTGTTTATTAGATCCGTGCCCTTCTTGGCTGGTTTATTCTGCTCGAGAGGGAACACGAATCTGGCTCCAGGCGGTGATATCCGCCTCCCTGAGTGAGGGCTGTTTCCCCTCCGTCTTGAAAGAAGCGGTGGTAAGACCCCTCCTCAAGAAACCTACCTTGGACCCAACTATATTAAACAACTTTCGTCCGGTCTCCAACCTTCGCTTTCTTGCTAAGTTTGTTGAGAGTGTGGTGGCACATCAGCTCCCTTTGGTTCTGGAGGAAACTGACTATCTGGACCCGTACCAATTGGGTTTCAGGCCCAGACACAGCACAGAGACGGCATTGGTCGCACTAATAAATGATCTCTGGAGAGCTCGGGACAGAGGCTCTGTCTGCCCTGGTGTCTCCGGACCTCTCCTAGGAGGCTGCTGTCGGCAGCGGGGGTGTTCCCATCTGTTTTGGGCTGCCATGGGCTGTCGGGTCGGCACTGCTGTTTTGGACGATTTTCGGCCGTTTTCGGCGGTGTTCTCGGCGTCCCTGGAGCTTTCGGCATCCTCAGAGCCCCAGCTGATCGGCGCTTCCGTGAGAGGGGAGGAGAGCCTGTGCGAGATGCCTGCAGACTATTCTGGCGGCGGCGGCAGCAGCAGCGGCGGCAATGGCGGCAGCGGCGGCGGAGACACTTTGTTGTTGGACCTGCCTGTGCTGTTTTGTTGGCGGCTGCGACGTCTTCGGGCCGTTTGGCGGCGGAGAAGACAGCCGCTTGTTACTTTATTGATAAGGCTGCCCTTTGTGCTGGTTCTGAGCTACTGCCGGCGATGGAGGTGGTTATGGCGACGGCGTCCTCGGGCTGCTCTGGGCGGTGGAGAGGACGACCATGGCGACAGCGATTCGTTGGGTTCCGGCTGCTTGAGGTGATGGCGGCGACGGTGATGGCGATGGTGGCGTCTCCGAGGCCCATTGGCCTGTTTTACCGGCAGCAACGATATCTGCGGCAACGGTGGCGATATAGCGGACTGCCAACTTATTCATTAACTTATTTATTAACTTATTTATTAACTTTCCATCTGCCTCCTTCTTTCCCCTTTGGACTGGGACGGACCTGGGCACAGGCCACAGTGGGAGAGTGGCCTGTTTTACATCGGTAGCCCCATAGAGGTGGGAGCTCTGTGGGTGCTGCCCCACCCAGGGTGGGCATTTTGGACCATCCCCGGGGGCAGACTCGCGCCCCGTTGTGAGAGGACGGGTTGTGGTGTGCCCCTGGGAGCATCCAACCAAGTGGCAGTTGGTTGGTGGATGGCCCAAATGTCCCACTCCTTTCCTTCGATCCTCCTGTTGGTTTTAATCATTGGACTGCCCTCTCTGGACTTGCTGACTGTATGCATCGATATTCCGATACGGACTTACTCGCCCTCAGGGGTGCCCCCCTCTCCTGGGTACGTCCCGCCTTCTTTTCTATCCCTAGTCTCGATGAGGGGCCCAATTGTTGGGACCCTGAGAGATGGCCGGGTAAGGCCAGGGGTTCTCGATATAAATTTAATAAGAGGCCCCTGGTTAATTTTTTACTCAAATTTTTTAGGGGGTTGGGGAGGGGGGTGGGGGGTAGTGGTTGTCTGGCGGTGGGGGGTAGCCAAACAACTGTGTTGCAGGCCAGGCCTGGGTCTGACGGCGTTCGGGGGGAGCGGGTTGTGGTTACATCTGGGGCTCATGAGCGGGTCGTGGGATTACCAATTCCCACGACGGGGAAAGGCAGCAGGCGGATAGACAGGGGGCCATATCGTTACCGGGAGGGCCGTCTCCGCTGTCTACAAGCGGTGAGGCGCTCCGACCCTCTGGTTCTTCCCCGAGGTGCCGGGAGCGAGGATGTGCAGCCTCCTGAGCTCCGGCTGGTGTACCTGAATGCCAGGTCCGTGGTTAATAAAGCTCCCCTCGTTAGGGATTTAGTTGAGGGTGAGCATGCGGACCTGGCTTGCATCACGGAGACTTGGTTGGGCCCAGAGGGTGGGGTCCCTTTGGTTGACCTCTGCCCACCAGGCTTCCGGGTGCTACATCGGCCACGAGCTCAAGGTAGGGGTGGGGGAGTGGCGGTTACCATTAGGGAGACCTTATATCCGCGGGAGACCACCGTTCCTCAGATAGTCGGGTGTGAGTCTCTCTTTATGAGATTTGGTCCTGGGGCGCAGTTGGGCTTGCTGCTGGTGTACATTTCGCCTAGTCGCACAGCGGCAGCCCTGCCCGAGCTGCTCGATATCCTCTCGGGTTTGGTGGTTGAGTTTCCCAAACTTATAGTTTTGGGAGACTTCAATCTACCATCCCTGGGAGGTTCATCTGAGCTAGCTCGGGAGTTCATGGCTTCCATGGCGGCCATGGACCTGACGCAAGTAATTTCAGAGCCAACTCATGAGGGAGGCCACACCCTTGACCTGATTTTTTTATCTAGACGGTGGTTGGATGATCTAGGTGGGGGCTCTCCATTTATTATGCCCCTGTCATGGACCGATCATCATCTCCTGCGGCTGGTCTTCCGTTTTGCCACCCCCCGCCGTGGGGGTACGGAGCCAATTAGATGGTACCGCCCCAGACGCTTAATGGATCCTGATAGATTCCAAGCGGCGCTGGGGTCCCCACCTGCCTCCACTGCTCACAGCTCGGCTGATGCCTTAGTGGAAGCCTGGGAAAGGGCAGCCACTGAGGCACTTGACCGAGTTGTACCCTTGCAGCCCCTGACCCGGCGCAGATCCCAGCGAGCTCCATGGTTTTCTGCGGAGCTCCGGGAGATGAAGCGTCGGAAACGGGGCCTAGAGAGCTGCTGGAGGTCTAGCCGATCCGAACCCGACCGGTTGCGGTTAAGAACCTATATTAGGTCTTATCTCGCAGCGATGAGGGTGGCGAGGTGTAATTACTTCTCCACTCTCATCGCGTCCGCAGATAATCGCCCGGCCGCCTTGTTTAGGGTGACTCGCTCACTTCTTAATCAGGAGGTGAGGGAGGATCCCTTGCAGGGTCGTGCCGAGGAATTTAGTCAACATCTGTCGGATAAAATCGCTCGGATTCGGACCGGTTTGGACTCCAGCTGGGCAGAGTCAGGCGATCAGGACACGGGCGGTCTTGTCAATGTTATCTGGGAAGAGTTTGATTCTGTGACCCCTGATGAAGTGGACAGGATTATGGGGAGGCTGAGCTCCTCCACATGTTTGTTGGACCCGTGCCCTTCCTGGCTGGTTTATGCAGCTAGGGAGAGGACACGAGGCTGGCTCCAGGCGGTTATATCTGCTTCTTTGAGTGAGGGTTATTTCCCCACCGTCTTGAAGGAGGCGGTGGTGAGACCTCTCCTCAAGAAGCCTGCCCTGGACCCAGCTGTTTTGAACAACTTTCGTCCAGTCTCCAACCTTCGCTTCCTTGCGAAGGTTGTTGAGAGTGTGGTGGCGCATCAGCTCCCTCTGGTCCTGGATGAAGCGGATTATCTGGACCCCTACCAATCGGGTTTCAGGCCCGGGTACAGCACGGAGACGGCATTGGTCGCTCTGGTGAATGATCTCTGGAGGGCGCGGGATAGGGGATATTCCTCTGTCCTAGTCCTATTAGACCTCTCAGCGGCTTTCGATACCATCGACCATGGTATCTTGCTGCGGCGTCTCAGGGGATTGGGAGTGGGAGGCAAAGTTCTTCAGTGGTTCTCCTCCTATCTCCTGGGACGCTCGCAGTCGGTGTTGGCAGGGGGGCAGAGATCGGCCCCTAGGTCTCTCGTTTGTGGAGTTCCTCAGGGGTCGGTTCTCTCGCCTCTCCTGTTCAACATCTATATGAAACCGCTTGGTGAGATCATTCGTGGTTTTGGAGTTGGGTATCATCAGTATGCCGATGATACCCAACTTTTCTTTTCGACCCCAAACCACCCCAGTGATGCCCTCGCCGTGATGTCCCGTTGCCTGGAGGCGGTTCGGGTCTGGATGGGGAGGAACAGACTTCAGCTCAACCCTGACAAGACTGAGTGGCTGTGCATTCCGGCATCCCGGGACATTCAAAATTTTCCATCTCTTTCTATGGGGGGTGAGCTCTTACCCCCCGTGGATAGGGCTCGCAACTTGGGAGTCCTCCTAGATTCACGGCTTACCCTGGAAGATCATATAGTGGCCGTGACTAGGGGGGCTTTCGCCCAGGTTCGCCTGGTGCGCCAGTTGCGGCCCTATCTGAACCGGGATGCCCTGTGTACGGTCACTCATGCGCTCGTGACCTCTCGCCTTGACTACTGTAATGCTCTCTACATGGGGCTTCCCTTGAAGACCACTCGGAGGCTCCAACTGGTACAGAATGCGGCCGCGAGAGTTGTCTTGGGAGTTTCCCGGTACTCCCATGTTACACCTTTGCTCCGCGAGCTGCATTGGTTACCAGTTGTCTTTCGGGTGAGGTTCAAGGTGTTGGTTACGATCTTTAAGTCCCTACATGGCATGGGTCCGGGATACCTCAGGGACCACCTGCTGCCGGCATCGATTCCCCTCCGCCCTGTGCGTTCCCACAGAGAGGGCCTCCTCAGGGTGCCGCCAGTCAGGGAATGCCGACTGGTGGCCCCCAGGGGGAGGGCCTTCTCTGTGGGCGCTCCGGCATTATGGAACCAACTGCCGGTGGAGCTCCGGATGGCACCAGACCTTCGAACTTTCCGTCGGGGCCTGAAGACCCACCTGTTTGAAATAGCTGGTCTGGCCTGATGGGGGATTATGGGTTTTTAATTGTTTTTAAATTTGTATTACTGTTTTAATTGGGCATGGGTTTAATCTTTTTTAATTTTTGTATTGTCTTTTTTATATATGCCCTGTGAACCGCCCTGAGTCCCTACCAAGGAGAAGGGCGGTATATAAATCAAATAAAACTCTAAACTCTAAACTCTGTCCTAGTTCTCCTAGACCTCTCAGCGGCTTTTGTTACCATCGACCATGGTATCTTGCTGCAGCGTCTCAGGGGATTGGGAGTGGGAGGCACGGTTCTCCAGTGGTTCTCCTTCTATCTCATGGGACGCTCGCAGTCGGTATTAACAGGAGGGCAGAGATCGAGTTCGAGGCCTCTCACTTGTGGAGTCCCTCAAGGATCGGTCCTCTCGCCTCTCCTATTCAACATCTACATGAAAGCGCTAGGTGAGGTCATTCGTGGTTTTGGAGTCGGGTATCACCAGTACGCTGATGATACCCAGCTTTTTATTTCGACCCCAACCACCTCAGTGATGCCCTTGATGTGATGTCCCGTTGCCTAGAAGCAGTTCGGGTCTGGATGGGGAAGAACAGGCTTCAACTCAACCCCGACAAGACTGAGTGGCTGTACGTACCGGCATCTCGAGATATTCAGAACATTCCATCTCTTTCTAAGTTATTACCCCCCACAGATAGGGCTCGCAACTTGGGAGTCCTCTTAGATTCACAGCTTTCCTTGGAAGACCACGTAACAGCTGTGACTAGGGGAGCCTTTGCCCAGGTTCGCCTGGTTCGCCAATTACGGCCCTATCTAGACCGAGATGCCCTACGTACGGTCACTCATGCACTCGTGACCTCTCATTTAGACTACTGCAATGCTCTTTACATGGGGCTGCCCTTGAGGACCACTCGGAGGCTCCAACTGGTACAGAATGCAGCCGCGAGAGTTGTGTTGGGAGTCTCCCGATACTCCCATGTTACACCTCTACTCCGTGAACTGCATTGGCTCCCAGTTGTCCTCCGGGTAAGATTCAAGGTGCTGGTAATGGTTTTCAAAGCCCTACATGGCATGGGTCCGGAGTACCTTAGGAATCACCTGCTGCCAGCGTCAACGTCCCTCCGTCCAGTGCGCTCCCACAGAGAGGGCTTCCTAAGGGTTCCGCCGTTCGGAGAATGCCATCTGGTGGCTCCCAGAGGGAGGGCGTTCTCTGTGAGCGCGCTTGACCTATGGAACCGTTTACCGGTTGAGCTCCGGATGGCTCCCGACCTTCGCTCCTTCCGACACGACCTAAAAACATATCTGTTTAAGCAATCCGGTCTGGTCTGACGGGTTCTGTTTTAATTATTGTTTTAAGATAACTATCTTCTGCATTTGGGCAAAATTAGGGTTTAATTTGTTTTCAATATCTGTATTTGTGCATTCTGTTATTTATGTCACTGTTCACCGCCCTGAGTCCTTAGGGAGAAGGGCGGTATACAAATCAAATAAATAAATAAAATAAATAAATAATACTGCTGCCAATTTTGGTCACCATATCACAAAAAAGATGCTGAGAGTTTGGAAAAAAATTCAGAGAAGAGCAACTAAGATGATCAAAGGCCTGGGGACTAAAACATATGAAGAATGGCTGTGGGACTTGGGTTTGGCTAGTCTAAAGAAAAGAAGTAATAGGGGAGACATTATAGCAGTATTCCAGTATTTGAGGGACTGCCAAAAAGAAGAGGGGGTCACGTTATTCACCAAAGCACCAGGATGAGAAACAATGGTTGGAAACTGATCAAAGAGAGAAGCAACCTGGAATTAAGGAGAAACTTTCTGACACTGAGGACAGTTAACCAGTGGAATGCCTTCCTTCCAGAAATCGTGGGCACTCCATCACTGGAGATTTTTAAGAGACTAGATAATCACTTGTCTGAAATGGTATAGATTCTCCTGCTTGAGCAGGGGGCTGGATTAGAAGACCTCCGAGGTCCCTTCCTATTCTATTCTATTCTATTCTATTCTATTCTATTCTATTCTATTCTATTCTATTCTATTCTATTCTATTCTATTCTATTCTATTCTATTCTATTCTATTCTATTCTATTCTATTCTTCTATTCTTATTCTTATTCTATTGAAGGCAGTGATATAGAATATTCATCCAGGTTAGAAAGTGTAAAGCTCAGTTTTGCTCATGGCTATAATTCCAAATATAAGCTGCCCAACTTAAAAAAAAATCCATCTAAATCTACTTCCTTATTCTAAGTCATATTTATCCTTACATTTTGTTGCTCTTTGTGGGAAATTAGACTTTTGATGGTATTTTAATATATTTTAAATAGTTTAATTTCTTTGGGTCTAGTATTATGAAAAAGACGCTGGTTTCAAATCCAATATCTTGTCAATAGAGTGGAAACATTTAATAGGCTTAATGGTTCCGTGGAACCAAATTAGTTTATTGAAACCTCCTTATGCATTAAGGTGTTTGTTCTGAATGAATATCAGTGACAAATTCAGTTGTATTGAACAAGGGACACACTGAAATATATCATTTTTATGACCATCAACTAATTAATTTTTGTGCTTCTCCTGCTTGTAATTTCTTTTTTCTCTGACACTAATGAATGTGCAATATAAAATAGTTGTAAAATCATATACATCGTATATATACTGTATCATATATAATACAAGATATGTATATCCTGTACTCCCAGCAACTGGAAAATAATTGTCATATGTTATCACCCCTGTAGAAGGGCAATTGCATCTAAAGATATATTAGTGTGTTTTTACTCACACAAGAAAACTTCATAGAAATTATGCAGGATTGTCAGGTGAGACAAGTACTTGTTTTGAATTAAGCTTGAAATTTTTTAAAAAAATTCAAGGCCACAGTAAACAAAGAAAAAACTATGTAGATTGCATTTGAGTTTGGACACTGGAAAGAGGGAGGAGACTCAATAGCTTTGAAGGATAGGAAAGTGGCAGAATTAGGTTATAATTCTGTCATTTTTCCCCTGCCTTCTCTATTCTCTCCTGCTTATACTGTCTTGGAGAACCCCCAGTTCTCTGGAGCAGATCTGAAGACATATCAAGAAGTAGACAAAGAGAGGAAAAAACATTGATGGATGCCTTACTGCAATTTTGGTGCCACCATCATTAAAAGAATGGGAAAAAATAAGTATTTATAAGAATTTCAGTCTTATTTCTCTTATATTTTGCTTACTTTGAAATATGTCTAATTTATTAAAACAAATAGATTAATCAGTATCTGTACATCATACCTCTGTGATACAATCATATAATTTCCTTTCTTACTCAATAGATTGTACTATTATTATTGTCAGCTCAATCCACTGCAGATAATGGCTTTTTCATTGAAGATCATGGAACATAAACTAAAGTGCTGGACCAGTGTAGTTTCTGGTAGATAGATGGTTGTCCACTTCTCAGCCTAGGGCTGACAGTGAGTCAAGTTGGCTTCCATGATCAAGAGAGGATTAGAACCTGGGTTTCCCCATTCCTAGTACAGCAATTTAACCCCTGTGTCATATTGGCTCTATGTTCTTATCATAGTGGGTTGCAAATATCAATTTATGTAATCATAAGTAACTCACTAAATTCATTGGGGACTTTTTCCTAAGTACCTGCCTATACACTTGTAGCAGTGATGGGATTCAAATATCTGAACAACCGGTTCTCTGTGTGGATGCTGCTTCCAGAAGTCCATTCTGGGCCTGGGCAACAAAAAATTAGCTACCAGTTCTGCCAAAGTTGTGTAAACTGGCTGAATCCCACCACTGACATATAGTCTTAATCAAAAGTGATGAATATCACTATGCAAGATGTGATGGAAATGATGACAATGCAATTATTGGTGTTTCCAATTTGATAAAATATTCTAATATGTAAAAGGATGCCAAAAAGCTTATTTACACTGCAAGCATCAGAGCAAACCATTAACTATTCTTTCGCTTTATAGTTCCAAAAACAACAATCAACTTGCAGAAATATTATTGACTGTTTGAAGATGGTTTGTAATTAAGTATAAGAAAAAATAATTGCAAAAGATAAAGAAATATGGCTCTTGAACAAACTAAAAAGAGTTGGAACTTACTTGATTCCTGCTTATGTTTACAGCCAATTTACAAGATTTCTACAATTGCGACAAGCTGTTTCAAGTGAATGGTGGGGGGGTTTTAGCAATATTTTAAAAGATGCATATCTGGGAAAGCAAACATGTAAACAGCTCATCATATGAACTGATTGTTGTTTTGCACAAATCTTTGTAGCCATTGTGGTGTGTGCAGAGATAAAAGAGATAAAAAAGAGAAATAAGAGAATAGTTGAATCTGCATTATCAAGTGGAGGGTACTTATGCTACTATTTTTTTCTGAATCTGTTTCATATATTTTAGTAGAAGAAATGATATCAACTAGAGATGTTTCAATACAGAGTAACTTCTGATAAATTGGATATTATTTTCTGAAAGAAAGTATGTACTTTCCATATTTTATAAATAACTCTCCTACTTTTTGAGATCCAAGTTAAGACAGTTGTTCTTGAGTTTTGTTGAAATCAATAGGACAAATTGTTCAGGATACATTGATTCCATGGGAACAAAATTCTGCTACGTATCAGAGTCATTCCAAAATCCATTTGCAAGGTGATAGTATAAATAGGCACTTGGGAATTGGGTTTTTTCCCTTGGGCTTGCACTTAATGGTATTTAAGCTGCTAACCCAGCACTACGAATTACATTGAATGCTTATGGACTAAACATTAAATGCCGTGAACACTTTAGGGAAATAATTTGGACTGCCTTCCAAAGCATTTTTCCAACTGCTTACATCATTACAGCTTGCCTTCCTGGTGTGGCTAGAATTAAATTCAGGCAGCTTTTCTATCATTAAACTTTTTTTTCAAGAGGTTATAAATATTGTTGTTATGGTTCACTACAAGTAAAAAATGTAGTACATAGTGTTTCAACCTAGGACCCCATGCTTTTTATAATTACAAAAAGGGAACTTTTGGAGAATTCAGAAGGGAACACCCACTGTTTTCTTTTTTTAAAAAAAAATCCACATATTTACCTGCTTAAATGGTCCTCAAACATGGAATTTAAAGTGGGAAATAAATCCCTCAACATGTGTAGTGCTTGCAGTATAATAACTCCATCTCACATTTCATCATGCAATAATAAATGATTTATATTTATCCCATTGTTTTATTGTGCTGCACTTAGAGGATGGGAAAAGATTAGTGGATTCTGCTAGGCTAGAACCTGTGAGTCTATTGAGATGTTGATTTTGTACAATAAGCCAGGAACAGAAGTACAACTGTGACATTATATCAAATAAAGTGCCATGTCTTCATTGCAATCTCATTAAACTCCATCTGGATGAGAATGGGTGGGCTTTTTAATTAGTCTTTCTTGGCATGGTTTCCTTCTCCTCGCCTGCTCATCTTCATTTTAACTGCTTGCCTCCTGAGCAATATTTGTAATATAGAGTCTCCTTTTTTCCTCCTTCCTTCAGGAAGATGCAATTTCTCCTTGCTTCAGAGCAATGGGAACTAGAGAAGACAATGCTTTAAAAATATGGTGTGGGACCCTTAGAAAAAGGATTAGACTTCCACTAAAGTTTTTAGGCACATGTAGGTGGAGAAAATGCAACAGTGCAAAGGGTTTTTGGTCACCATTTCATCCAAGATCTGAAGAATCTCTTGAGTAATTGACTGTTGATTTATTCTGGGAATGAGAGAGGTCACAGATGAGCACCCATGGAAGAGAAGGAGCAAATAATGGAATAGATATAATTGTGTTATCATGCAAGTGTCATTACTTATGCAATTGTGTCAGATGTTGGGATATAAGTACCCTAATTATGTATCACTGAACATATCATTTTGGATTTCTTGTTACAGTGGTAGCCATAAAGAAAACAATGTACTATAGTATGTACTAATGTAACATAATAAATGCCTGTATATCTCTCATTCTCCCCCTCTTTTTATATGCATAGATATTATGCATATGTGTATTTCCATACCAGCACCATATAAAGATGAATTCAAGTATCAGATAAAGATTCTAGAGATACAGGCTAATATGACGGCAGGAATCAAATCAGATTCCTAATAATCTGATTCTTTTTTTAAAAAAATGGATGGGAAGAGAACCAGAACAACAATCTGTCCTTGAAAATTTTTTACTGGAGTTCCCTTCTTGCTTCTATACTGCCCCAAATTAAATGTCCCTCAAAAATCAAATGATTTTTTTTATTTATTTTCCAGAATAAAAACAGGACTGCTTTTTTCTGAGCTTAGAATTTTTCTTTGGTAAAGACCCAGGTTCTTTCCATATTTTAATGTCACAGAATAAAATTAATATCTGACACACTGTTAACATTCTTTTGTGTTGCAGTCAAGTGTTTTTATGCTTTAAAACTTAATAAGAAGCAGACGTAAAGCTTAGGAAAAGACATAAAAAGCATTAAAACAGCTTTCAAATTTGGTGATAAAACTAACACTAAAATGGATGCTACTTACTGAATGTATGATTAGTGATGGGTGAATTATTTTCAACTCAATTAAGAACTGGTCTGGCATATATGAGCTTCCAGAAATAATTATTAGAAAAAGCTTATCTATTTTGAAAGATTTTCAAAAGCTGCCACAATCCTTTTGTCCTCCATAATTTTCACAACATCTGAAATGTACTGTAGTTGCCCCCTTTTCAAAACAAAAAAAGTAGACAATACAAGAGCAGTTTACATGACAATGTAGATGAGTATCAATAAAAAAAAAACTTTTTGCAAGGAAGATTTTCTTTTTCCCAAAGAGAAGAGATCATCATCAGACAAATGTATTCTTTCCAATAGTCAGAAGAACAAGATCCAGAATTGGAATAGGCCCTTCATCAAAGTATGAGGATCATAATAAACCTCTTTGATAAGAGGCTTACAGAAGTACTAGTAATAAAGACATTTTTAATTACCCATTGCAACACTATGATTTTTTTTCCCAGTACATATTTTTCTCAAAGTCTTTATCCTGCAGTGAATTGAATTGGAGGATTGGAAAAAGAGGTTTGATGCATAATAGACAGAAATAGACATCAGATTTTTCCCCCTTTTATATAGTGCTTTTGGATATATCTTCAGATATTCTAATAACTGGAATACCCCAGACTCTAAAGGGCCTACTTTGTTGAAAATGCAACCTTGACTAAAAAAGAGATCAAGCACTGAAAAATGATAGCAACTTCAGCCTCAAACAAAAGTTTGGATTAAACTGTACTATTAAAAATTCCATATGACACATTCCAATAACAGCATCAAAAATACTATTAGGGAAAAGCAACTTAAGTATATAAACCATAAAACGCCTATTTGAAACCTTGCACTAGAAGTACCACAGTTTTGTTTGAAAAGTTTCATATTTATCAGACTGTGATAGCAGGACCCCATCTCTCATGCTCACCAATCTAATTCATCCTACTAGCAGCATTATAAGCAGAGGCTATAAGTAGCTTCTATGTTGGACTTAAGATATTTAAATCCATCTTATATATTTTATTTTATTTATTTTTATTTTATTTAGATTTATATACCGCCCTTTCCCGAAGGACTCAGGGCGGTTTACAGGGCATTTAAAAAACAGTCAATACAAACGTTAAAACAAATTAAAAGAGATTAAATAGAACCCTGAGAAAATTAAAACCCAGTTAAAATTAAAATTAAAAATATTCTCAGCCTGGGCCAGAGAGCTTGAAGAGCCAGGTCTTCAGGTCCCGGCGGAATGAACGGAGGTTGGGGGCAGTCCTCAGCTCCACTGGCAGCTGGTTCCACAGGGCAGGCGCACCCACTGAGAAGGCCCTACCCCTGGGTGTTACCCGCCGGCAGTCTTTAACCGGCGGCACCCTGAGGAGACCCTCCCTGTGGGAGCGCACTGGACGAAGGGAACGTGTTGCTGGCAGCAGGTGTTCCCTCAAATATCCCGGACCCTCGCCATTTAGGGCTTTATAGGTCATCACCAGCACCTTGAATCTCACCCGAAGGGCAACTGGAAGCCAATGCAGCTCGCGGAGTAGAGGTGTTACATGGGAGTATCGGGAGACCCCCATCACGACTCGCGCGGCCGCATTCTGCACCAGTTGAAGCCTCCGGGTGGTCCTCAAGGGCAGGCCCATGTAGAGAGCGTTGCAGTAGTCTAAACGGGAGGTCACGAGCGCATGAGTAACTGTGCGTAGGGCATCTCGGTCCAGGTAGGGTCGCAACTGGCGCACCAGGCGAACCTGGGCAAAAGCCCCCCTGGTCACAGCTCCTATATGGTCTTCAAAAGTGAGCTGCGAATCCAGGAGGACGCCCAAGTTGCGAGCCCTATCAACGGGGGGTAACACCTCACCCCCCATCGTTAGAGATGGAATAGTCTGGTTGACCCGAGATGCCGGTATGCACAGCCACTCAGTCTTGGCAGGATTGAGACGAAGCCTGTTTCTCCCCATCCAGACCCGGACCGCTTCCAGGCAATGGGACATCACGGCGAGGGCATCGCTGGGTTGGTTTGGGGTGGAGAAAAAAAGTTGGGTATCATCAGCGTACTGATGATACCCCACCCCAAAACCACGAATGATCTCGCCCAGCGGCTTCATATAGATGTTGAACAGGAGGGACAAGAGAACCCTATATAGTATGTCACTGTTTATATGATACACTGGAAGAGGGAACAGCTGCTCTTGCTGTGTACATACTTTATAAATCTTGCACAATTTCATGTGAAAATATAAAATATCTTTTTAAATTGAATTGCATGGTTCTGTAGTTTTGTGGATATTACAGCTTGTTTTACTCTTTGTAGCACCATAGACAGATCAATATTTTTTTCTCATTCTCTCATTCTTAACCTGTCACAAGTGCAACTGTCTTGGTCATTCTCCCATTTGTATTGTCCATTTCCACAAAGAAATATTAAATGGAGTAAATGGTGATGTTTTGTTTGCTGCATTTCATTATATTGGTGTTAATATCAAAAGCTAACTTTCATAATCATAATAGCCACCAGCAGCAATCACATTTTATCTCTTTCAGCCCAGATGGTCACCATAAATTTGCTTAATTACTGAAAATTCTCAGCCATCTATTCTCAGCTGCAAACTCCCTGTTACCATCCACAATTAAAAAAAACAGCCCTCTGTTGTTTTTTTAAATGACTCAAATAAAGATCAGCTTAAATAATTTTGTTGACACTTCTTGCAGCTGTTTTTACTCACTGTTGCCTGCTTTACGCCATTATCTTGTTAGATTTTATATGTCATAATTCAGAGCCAACAAAACATTGCCAACATCTTTATCAATCATCTGTCTTCATTTCTGTTCAGCCCCAATGTAATTGCTCTCTCTCTCTCTCTCTCTCCATTTCATTTTCTTTTTTTAACAGCACGGAGCCAAGGAAAAACATATTTACAAAATGTTTAATTATTATTGAAATATTTTTGTTTTTGCTTCTTCCCATGCTGTGCCTGTCCCGGTGTTTATCTCAAAGCAGCTGACATTACAGAAAACATTTGTGTATTGGAACTAAAGCTTGTACTCATGCCATAAGCCATGTAGAAGAAATGTGGCATCCCACTTTACATTGCATCCATCCATTTTGCATTACATAGAGGTATTGGCTCAGCATCAAACATGCAAGAGGGAAAGAGCCATATCTGTAATACAAATGTGTGTTTAAGTAGAAGCCACCTCTCCTATGTTCATTCAGGCTTATTCCCATCTAACAGTCATTGGATTGCAACCTTTTTCCTGTTCCATTTTCTTATCACCATATTCTGTTCAACCACTAGCATTATAAATTAATCCTTATCCATCTTTATAATATATGAGGCTTCATAGAGTTGTTGCTTAGGTTACCCTTTAGTTGATCTTCCATTGCAGGACTGGTTTAAGGGAATGTAGCTGCAAATAGAGAGACCCTAAGCAGGGTGACAAGTACATGCAGGTTGTGAGTAAATGGAAGCAAGAGGAAATTGTGGGCATGGAAGCAAAGAGGTTCACCCACAAGCTATCGCTATTTCTTAACAACTGATAGATTGGGCTGGTTGGGTCATTCTCTTAAACAAGTTTTTCCTCTCTGGCATGCTCTATATCAGGGGTGTCAAACTGCTGGCCCGTTGGGCCAGTTGCCTCATACAGAGGCCATGCCTACTCTAGCTCTGACAATACAAAAAAAGTTGTGATATGTCACGACACATCAATGACATGACGAATTTGACACCCATGCTCTATATGGTACTATTCTGTCCTTGGATTGTATCCAGGGCTTTTTTTCTCATAAAACGCTCAGAACGGATTTCCGGCACCTTTTTTGGATGGAACCTTGTAGGGTAGGCAAGGCGGGTTGTATGACATGTGTGAGTTCCGGCACCTTTTTCTTTTACAAAAAAAGCACTGATCGTATCTAAATGCAAAAAGTTATTTCCACTATACCTTCCTTCTCCTCCTCTATCTTATCTTGCAAAACTCTTCGACTATGTGTTGGAGGCCTCACATTTCTCAATCTTTCTTGTACCAAAAGTAAATAAAATGCTGTGTGTTTAGTAGGGCTCTTGTATTTCAGTGGCTCCTCAATTGCCTAATGTCAATACCTCTTGGCCGATATTCCCAGTTTTCCAGGAATGATGGAAAAGAAGCGTGTTAGGCTATGGTGGCAAAATGGAACTAGTACCACCTTTTCTGACTAATAAATTTTACTGAAATGTATACATTTTCATGAGTTGCAGCTCATTTCATCAGTTCTGTGTGTTGTGGATAGATTAATGTGGATTTAAATTGAGGTGAGGCAGTGAGGGGGAAAGAGAGGCAGACAGCTTGGTTATGCCAATGCAGGTTCCATGAAACAGTAATTACAAGTATCTTATAAATTAGCAGTTGTAATTGATTAAAAACACAGTGTTCTTTTTGATGTACTTGAGCTATTCAACTTCTGTTCAGCTCCTGTGGTTGTTTGTGTGCAACCAGTGTGATTGTCCAGCATGGGTTGTAGGTTTTTAATAATGCGTTTGAGTAGTTGGAGCTGTGAGCTGTAGGTGACAATCATCAGTATTTTTGTTGTCTGTTTTTAAAATAGGTCCTCCCTGGGGATTGATCCTGCTCTATTGATTTGTCTATTGATTTTGTAGGGTGGGTAGTTCAATCTTTTACATGCTTAGTTTAGTTTTAACAGTTGAGCATCTCTGACAAGTGGCTATATACAGTAGATTTAATAGTGTGGTCTGAGTAAAGTGTTGTACATAGAAAGCTATAATGTACACAGTTTGGCTAAGTTTGATCATTATTAATTGCATTTTTATTTTTGTTCATTGATTTCTAACATTTCAGTCACTAGGTAGACTACTATGAGTGTAATAAGTAATAGGATCTTGTAGAATTCA
The DNA here is from genome assembly GCF_964194415.1 of Vipera berus. Classification (NCBI taxonomy): domain Eukaryota; kingdom Metazoa; phylum Chordata; class Lepidosauria; order Squamata; family Viperidae; genus Vipera; species Vipera berus. The sequence goes on from NC_138202.1 coordinate 96,864,281, forward strand.
TTCATGAGAATTCCTTTCTCCTTCCTCACTCCTGTAATTCCATCACTTTTGTGTTTTCAATCTATTCATAATAGATAGAATCTGTGCTCTGTGAATTGGATTGTGAGAAATAAGGCAGAATTGTTGATACCATGTGATATATGAAAGAAATACACTTTCTAAAAAATCAGTAAACCCTTTAAAATGGATGCTGCAACAGTTATGTGTGTTATGTGTAGGTTCAAGAGACCACTTTACTATCCCATCTGTTTTAAAAAGTCTTATATGTCTTGTGTAGCAATGCAATATATCACATTAAAGTGAAGAACAACTATTGATACCTTATGCATCTGTTTTCTAGTATTGCCTAACCAAAGTTACTGTTTATCTATTTTGTTGTGTTTTTCATTATTTTATTCAGAACTGTTTTTGCATAATTCATGGAATTAAAACAAAAGAAAAGTATGCAACTGAAGGATTACAGTTTTGGAAAACTGTGAAGTCTAAAAAAGTTCAAATGATGGGGGGATTTCATAATAGGAGAAACTACAGAAAATAGGGGGGAAAACTTGAAATTGATTATAAGGTAGTTTTGCCAGCTTTGCCATTATTAAGTATGTAGTAGCTTTAAACATTAATCATATTTTTGGGGAAATGACTAGAGGTGTTGACTCAGTGGATTTATCAGAACTGGCATCATTAGAATTTATACTTGATGGTTGCAATCCTATGTGACAATTTCTATCTACATCAATTGCATATTACTTTTGTAAATCAGATAGGTATCCTAAAGTAAATATCTGAATCTGTAAAACGATGAAACTTTCGCATTTGTCTACTTTAACAGAAGTAATCCAAGCTAAATATATGTTCATACAAAAATATTTTGGAGGTTTTTTTTTCAGTTTCTCTGGATTTGTTTTCATAAAGCATCTTCTTCAGTGTTGATGCTCCTCATCCCTTCTATTTCTTTGTTTTAAAGCTGATTATTACATGTATAATAAAATATAGCATTATGATAATTATTGCTGCATGTCTACAAGCAACAACCATTGAGCCCAGGTAGGTGGCAACACTCAGTTGGTTTTGGCTGATCTCAGACAACCTAAGCAAGGTTGGGTTTGGCCAGAAGAACGCCAGAGATCCCAAGAGAATGGCATCAGTGTGCCCAATTGCTCACCAGAAAAGCTCAAATTGAGAGGTTTTTACCTTTAACCCTTCGGTACAGCCATTTCCTATAAAATTTTTTGCCACATGCTGCTGCATATTGTACCATTTTTTTAATAGCTCTTTTCTGTAATATATATTTTTACCCTCACATTAATGGATCTCCTTTAGCAGATCTCCAGTTCAACAAAGAACTTTTCTGTCCAGGCATTCTACTGAAATAGTGGGCAAATTTGTGGCACCTGAAGAAGTACAGATGTGATGACTGAGTTTGCATTAATTTCAAACTTCATTTGACAACAGTAGCAGGGCTTTGTATTCAATGTATAATGGTGACATTATGCAAATTATACCAATGATATAATGTGAGTATCATTGTGCAAATGATGCATATTGACAGAAATTATTACTTTCTTCTTTAATGGACGGTTGAGAATAAGGGACTGTCCATACCATTAGTCTATTAAAGCAAGCTTGTTTTTCTGTGTTCATATAGTGACAATAACCATGCCTTTAGACTGCAGCTTGATAACACTTCTTTTGTAAAAACTTCTTTCTTAGAATAAAGTCATGTGGTCCCCTCCAGTATGACTGATATAAGAAAATACATACTGTATGACATTTGTAAGAATTTGTGCAGATCTTCCTCTCCTCTCCTCTCCTCTCCTCTCCTCTCCTCTCCTCTCCTCTCCTCTCCTCTCCTCTCCTCTCCTCTCCTCTCCTCTTCTCTCTCTCTCCTCTCCTCTCCTCTCCTCTTCTCTCTCTCCTCTCCTCTCTCCTCTCTCTCTCATAATGTTAAGTAGAATAAAATGTTAGTTTATCTCTAGATGGAACCCAGTTTGAGAATCAGTTGATCAAGGATTCAAAAAGGTCGTTGAATGATTATCTATGATTGCTTTGAAAGAAAGAGCAGATTGTAATCTGAGTGTGCTTTTGCAAAGCTTGGGTAGCAGATCCTTTATTTCAACCATGTCATCTCCTTGAATAACTGCATTTCTGTTCATTGTGTTCTCATCACCTTCAGTTCTTTTTCTTGTGCTGTGGTTTACATGAAACAGCTCTCAATGGTGATAATAAAGGTACATGGTAGCCCTGTGAATATTTAGCTTGAAACCAAGTCATTAAGTTCCAACTCTTTAATCTCTATTATATAGTTGACATTCTGCAGCAAGAGGCAATATTTGTGGCTGAGTTATTATTTATTACATAGATATTAATATCTCAAGATCATCTCACACTTAGGACCTTTCTCAAAGAAGTCTCCTCCTCTTAGGGGGATGCACATCAGGTGTATTGCAGCTGTAGGAATGCTAGTGACATGCAGTCATTTCTACAGAGAATTTTTTTAAAAAATGAATGTTTATATTACCAATGCATGACTATGTGAAACAAAGAAATAGAGATAAATGATGATAGACACGAATGGAAATGCTTGTTTTCCTTTAAAAATTACAAGAATTATTCTGCCCTGATTAGTCACTTGATATTCATTGACACACTCAGAGTGCATTCATTTAACAGGGATGATACAGGTTTCTAGAACAGAGAAGACATGTGAAATGTCCAGTAAGAAGAACATAACAATGGGAAGTTTGGAAGATAGATACCTTTTTCACTAAAGCTATTTGTCCAAGCAGCTTGAAAGATCTACTATAATAAATAGTTTGAATGGAAAAATCTGAAACCAAAGGTATAAGTGTCAGAAGTGAGACAAAATTCCTTTATAATTAAAATAGAAACAAAAAGCAATAAAATGAAAGACAAATAAAACATTAATGAATGGGAAATGAAATCAGTGAGGCATTATAAAGTGGAAAATGTGATGAGTTATCACACAGTGCTGGAGTCACCTTCAGAAACCTCCATTTTCAAGCTCACATACATATAACCATAGGCTATTTTTTGGAAAACTGTTGCAGGTCTAAATAAGGATTGATTTCAATGTTTTAAACAGAAAACTAAAGAAAAGTGCTATGCTACCAAATATGCTGTATATTAGCAATTAAACATTGTCTTTTATCGGTGAAGTATTATTGGAACTCCAGTGAGAAATCAAAGCATAAGCAAAACAGTTTGGACTGCCATATGATTTTGAGCATCCCATGCTGCCAATTCATTTTCCTACAATTCATTGCACAAAATATCTCTAAATCAGTTTATTAAGGCATAGTTATAAATAGGTGATAACAATTCAAAGCTGGAACAAGGTGAGAAAACATGTTGTAAAGAACAAGTAGAAATTAACTCTAGCCATTTCAGAATATCAAGAAAAATACTAATTGACTGGGAATATTGTTCAGTGTAAAATTCACACACATAAAGGTGTAATTTTTGCAGTTTAATGGAAAATATATTGGCTCTAGATAAAAAGTAAATCAAAGATCATTAAAGAACCATGCGCATCCCTTCTTAAGCAAATGTATTTATTTATGAACAACTCAGGATTTGTAAGTGTTTCATTTACAGTGGTAAATGACTCAACCTGTTATTGTCATATTACATTAAGCTGATATGATCTTAGAACATAAATGAAATTGCTATATAAAATTCAATTGCATATATCCCTAGCCATGACATGCCCTACATTTGATATCATTGCTAAGTGGTATGCAAAGAATCAATGCAAGTTTATTGAATGTGATGCGTGGAGAATGTAAGCATTGATTTTTTCTCACCAGATCCTATAAACAAACTTTTATTGATTAAATTTTGTACATGTAAAATAGACCTTGCCTTTACCGAAACATAATTTTTCATTGGAAAGTGTTTAGAATGGTTCTTGTCATTGTGTATGAAATAGATACTGTGTTATATTAATTCTAGCAACATAAAATTAATATATTTAGGCCTCCAGCTGAAATTACTAAGGAGCTCATTTTATTTATTTCCATATTCAACTGAATAGCTGTATACAAAATAAAGAAGGTAACAAAAAACAATAATCGCCGTTAGATATATGGAAAAAATAGCAAGAATATGCACAAGGGAATCTAGTGTTATGGCCTACTTCACTTTTTTGGGATCATTAAAGTTTGCAAAGCAAAGCAAAACAAAAACCATCCCACTCTCCTTATATTAGTAACATTTTTTTAATCTGCATAATGATGCAAAGTCATAGATTCATCCAAATAAAGTAAAAGTAATTTGTTTCTTGAAGTAAAAAGAGTAGAATGAATTCTAATACAGTGAATTATTCTCACTTTCTTTTCCAAAATTTAATAACTATTAACTATTAAACTATTAACTATTAAAAATAATGTTTGAATTGAGAAAGTTCTGCAGTGACATAAAAAGCTTGCTATAACTTTGCCCTCTTTCCATCACACCTCCGGAAACCAAGCAGATTGAAAGATTATTTTGAACAGAAGGAAATGAATGAATCAGTGCTCACTAATCTCTGTTTTTGCCTTACAAGAAACCAAAATTCCAGGATGAAGGTTCATAAAATTGCAGCCAATTGTATCCATCTGTCAATAAAACAGTTATTATTTGCAAGGTAAATATCCCTTTTTTTTTTTGCAGAGTTCCATCTCCATGTGATTAGGGCTTGGAAACTTGGGTTTCTCAAACTTGGTGTTTTGAAATTCCCAGGAACAGGTCTAGGAAGATCCATGACTGGGATCTGGAAGAAAATAAAGATGTTTATTAATAGTTCATACAACTTTGAATTCCACCAATGAAACTGTTCATGCTTAGCAAATGATGCCAAATGTGGATCACTCAAGACAAACCAGAGAAGTGGTATCCCATGATTTTAAGAAAGGGATCCGGAGGATGCCATATTTGATGAAGGTTGGAATAATCTGTCTTCTTCTCCCTCTACACCAGACATGTCAAACACAAGGCCCGGGGGCCGGATCCGGCCCGCGAAGTGGTTTCATGTGGCCCGCGAAGCCATCCTGGAAACAGTGAGGGAATGGCCCCCACTGCCTTGGCCCTAGCCCAGAGATCCTCCTTCTGCCAGAGACCCTCAGATCTGTCCCACTCCTGCCCAGGCCCCCATAGGCACCCTTGATGCGAACGATATAAAGCTGGCCATGCCCACCCAGTAGGCCATACGCGCTCTAGCCACGTCCACCCAGTAGGCCACGCCCACCCTGGCCATACCCACCTGGCCCCCTGAGGGCAACCGCAATGCTGATGCGGCCCTCAATGAAACTGAGTTTGACACCCCTGCTCTACACTAATCTTGTCCAAATTCCTGGAAGTTTTATTCAAAAAACTTGGGCCAGTTTGGGCAGTTTCTACAGCAGTGGAAAATGTTAGCCTATATAATGTATTCTTGGTTTACAAAGAAGCTCAGCATCATCAGCTTTCCATCATTTCTGGAAAACTCAGAGATATGATATATAAATATAACTAGGTGGCTAAAGGCTCCCTGACACCTTTTCCCCAAACAAGTTGTGCTTTTTTGACAGGCCTGAAACTTCCATTCTTTTCAAGCTTACCTGAAAATGAGCTCTGAACAGGTTTTGCATCTCAGTCCACAATGCATAGCATTGAATGACACACTCTAGATTGTAAAGGTTCAATAATGGCAGGGATTTGCTTTGGAGGAACAATGAGGAAAAGAGTACATGGAACTTGATTTAAAAAAAAAACAACTGTTTTTTTCCAACATCATTTAAGATAAGAGGTACATTAGTGCTTTAAATAGAATAAACAGACAGGTTCTTAAGAAATCAAATGTAAGTGTGCCAAATGCAAAGAAAATCATAGCTCTGCTTGATAGGGGTTTCTTTTGTCTTTTGGTTTTTTTTAAAAAAATAGCAAAAGCTAGCACTATAAAATAATAAAAGCCGAGCCAGGGACATGGTTCTACAAGGTGGAAATAAGTAACCCCATTGATTTGGCACAATGACTTCACAATGCATTAGCTATAATTGTGGAGTTGAAACCACAGCTCGCCTGGCATATAAGTCTTTGAAACGGGTACGTGCTTTTGTGCATGTCTCTGGCTTCATGTACTACTCTGTGGGTTTTACCTGTAACTGCACCAGCAGGATATTTTCTCACGCCAAAGATGAATGCAGCTTTTTGTACCAGCCCAGCAGGATTTGGCCTACCTTTCTCATGCCATTATACAGAAAGGGAGCATGCATCCATTATAAATATTTGAAACTTGAACCTACTGTGAGGGAAACCGCTCGAGTCAGAAGGAGGCTCGGCTTTAAACTGCAATATCTTGATAAGCAAGCACAATTTGTGAAACTCTTCAGCCCCTTCAAAACAGATGAAAGGTCTTTTCCATTCTTTCCCTTACTTTCCCCTTTCAATGTCTCACTCTGTTTGGTTCTTTAAAAAAACACAACCTGTTTTCAGAATGGCCCTGCTGTCAAATTCATCCCGGCGATGATCTTTGAAAAAGTTTTCAACTTGCAAACGTAGGTCGAGAGGAAGGAATCAACTTATTCACCTTCTCCCACTTTTTCTTCCGGAGAAATACTATTCCAAGCATCGTTTAAATCGGAGAAGTGTGACGCTGCAAAAAATATCTGGTACAGAGAAGAGAGACTTGCATAACTAAGCAGGAATCAAGGCGATAATTGCATGAGGGAGGAGCTGCTCTGAAAGAGCACTTAGCTCCCATTAAATATACTCCAACTTTGATATAAAGCTAATTAAGGTTTTATAGATACCTACCCAAAGCTTCGCTGGTGCAGGTAGAAGACAAAATATGGCTGAGAATGCTAAATGTTGGCAGCATTATGCAGAAGAGTCTCCCAGAGTCATCTTAAAGGGGAGATGGGCGGCTTAAAATTTAATTAATAAATAAAAAGGACATACTGTACATTTTCAGGCTTGTCTTATTGAGGTCAGATATTCCAGAGGGTTTGATAAAAAATATTATGGTGCCTCCCTAAACCAAAAGAAAACTCGAAAGTTTGGCAGGAAAAGGAGAAAATTGTTCAGCTGGAGTGACTTGTTTACTTGTTTATTCCTAAGTGAATCCACTTACTCTCAGGAGGCTGATGAAAAATGCAAGATGTTTGGAGCCTCCCTACCTTTTGCTTTCTGTTTTGTAACAGAAGCAGCCTCAGGCCCCCGCAGCTCCCCCCCCCCAAAAAAAAAACAGCAGTTCTGGGAAAACAAATTTGCTCAGGCTATGTAAAAATTAGTTGGCTGCAATGCATTGACCCAGTTTCTCAACATTTCCTACCGCCAAACTTTGCTGTTAGGAAGCCTTGATAAAATGTAAATAGGAGAGAAAGCATGGAAACCTAGTATTGGCCACTTAGCAGATTGAATCTGATTTATAGATTAACAGTAATATGAAAGGAAGGTGAAAATTGAAATTCTGTCCTCAATGCAGCCTTCTTTCTTAGCTAAATGTTTGAAAAGAGTGGGTGATTGGGATTATTTTCATAATTTGAGTGTGTCTCTTGTCTTACCCTTTTTGTGCAAATATATGGAGGGAGCTCAGCAAAATTGTTTATTTTATTTATTAAATTTGTTTGCCGCCCATCTCATTTCGAAGCAATACTTTTAAGCCATGAAAAAAATAAAGTGAAGGCATAATTCAAGCATTTACCTTTAGCTTCCCTGTAAGAAAACCTCTCCACATGATCAACATGGAAATGTGTTTCTTCAGCCCAGGAGTTCACTTTGTAGCTTGAAGTAGCCTGGGTACACAGACTGTTTGTGGGACTGACTGGAATGGTAGGATTTGAGTTTCAAGGTATGACAGGATATCCATCTCCCTTGCTTGAATACTGCTCAGTTTAAATTCATTCTAGGGTTGCTACACAGCTCAAACAAATGTAAACTTTACATATCTGTAATCTTTTTCCCCACAAGGTTTTTATTGTTTTTTAATTAACTACAAACCACAATTACAGCAGGAAATGGAAGAACACATCAGCAGAGCCTTCCCTTTATACAAATGCTCTTAAAGAGACACAGACCCTGCTGAGTCATTCCCATCATTACATCTTACATCTTACATTATATAAGCTGGTTAGTACTTAAATCATTACCTTGACAAGGACCACCTGTATCTTCCATGTATCTGGGTGGGTTGCTATTCTGGAGGACAGGCCTGTGACAGAAAAGTCTCAATTCCTTGGTCTCACAAGCTTTTAATTGAAGGCACCAGTTCTTGGGATTGATAACCAAGAAAAATTAGATTAGTCTCAACCGTGACACTGTTCTTTTATATGCTCAGAATAACAAGCAAACAAATATTTGGGATGGGGTACTGTGGAAGCCTGCAGGATAAAAGTTCTGCATGTTTCTTTAGGTACTTTGAGTCTGGAAACTGAAACTGTATGTGTACATTTGTCTATGTGGCCACACATACCTGTGTTTTCTAATGAACACCCTTGGATTCTCTACAACAAAAGATTTCTCATAAAGTACCCTGAATTGGATAAGATGTGAATTAGGTACATTTGTTTCCATTTTTATTCTCTTAAATATTGATAAAAAAATTAAAAAAGAATTAACCCTACAGCATAAGATTTCATTGTATTAGTGATATTTTCTGTGCTCAGAAATATGTTTGTTATTAGCATATTATAGTCTCTCTATGCACTTATGGGGGTGAGGATGGTTGATAAACATTTAGAAATCTAGAGAAATATTCAACATTTAAAGTATGAATCTGATAAAGCTAGGTGTGATATAGAAAGCTATATTATTGAGAGCATATTCAATTGCAAACTCATATTCATCATTGTGCTGTATGAAAAACAGCATATTAGCCTTCACGTCCAAAGACAATCAAGGCAACCTATCCAAAATAGCATACAAATGGTAGCAGAGAGTAAAAGTGAATCAAGGACAATTGACAAATGGCACTAACAGAAATATAAAAGTTTATATTTTCTCCAGCGTTTATCAGTATCACCATCTGTATAGATAACTGAAAGAGAAGAAAAGATGAAAATGATCTGAAGGAACTTGGTTCTCAGGCAAAGCAATACCTCCAATTTGAAATATTTTAAGCCAGTGTGGACATTCACCAGTTTTGCAACTGCATTTAGGAAGGAAATAGTAGGGCTATGTATAATGGATTTGCTCCTTCACTGTGTTACAATCAATCAATTTTGCTTTCTGTTACATCTATCTTGTGGGGGAAATGCATCACAATTGCGACCTCTAGTCATGGAGGACTTAAAATGTTATGAGGAGGGGTTTTTTTTAATCATTGTTGCTGTCCTTTTCATCATAAAATTACCCGGCAGTCCTATTCATACCTACATAAGAATAAGTCAAATTGAATTCAAATGAAATTTGCTTTTCGCTGAAGAAAATTGCTGCCTTAGTATTATATATCAGATTGTGGATGTGCCCAATTTGCTTCTAAAGAAGAAAGGAGCCCCACTGTTTCCCCACTGCGAGTATTATTTGGATATTTATTTGAGGTCCAGTAACAATCCATGCACTGTATTCATCCAAGCTTATACATTAGCAGTACAAAGAGTTTTAATAAAAATAAAAGATAGATCTTTGGTATGACTGTAACAGTCCATTGTCTGAGGATATGTTTGTTTTGAATTAAAGGAGATTAATCAATAAAGCATTTTTAAAGAGTTATTTTTCAAAATATAACACAGTCAACCCTCCCTCTCCTCCTACCTAAATCTCTTACTGGAACAACAAATTGCTCAGTGTATCCCCTTCCTTTTAAGTAACTGGAGATAGTAAATGAAGTTTACAAATTGTTTGCAAAAGCTTGAGAATAAAAGTACGAAACTCATGAATAGCTAGTATACAAATTATTATAAAAAGTAATGTATGTTCTTCCTTGATTGTTTATTTGATTGATTGGTTGTGTGCCGTCAAGTCAGTGTTGCCTCTTAGATACTACATAGCTAGAGTAAAAAATAGGAGAGACAGCATGTCTCTTCAGAGGGATGCACCTGGCTGACCTTGTCTGGGGTGGCAATCTAAACAGGTTTGGACCTGATCAATACTTGGTTGGGAGATATTCATGGCACATCAGGCTGGAAAATTCAAGTTTAATTTGAAGCTGATTACCTTGTTAGTATCTTGTAGAGATGTGTATATAATTCTTTAATATGAACTTATTTCGTCTTCCAAGTGTCACGTCTAATAATTTAATGAGAAAATGACTGTTTTCTTCAAATGGAATAAATAGCTAAAGAAAATCCATGCTATTCAGTGTCTTAACATTGGGCTGTAATCATTTAGATTACTTGTGTAATGATGTATAAATTCATTATTTTTTATGCATGATGAGACATTGATGCATGTACCCTTACTTCCAGAGCTTAGACCAGGTATGTCCAAACTTGACAAGTTTAAGACCTTTGGACTTCATTTGGTAAAATAGTATCTGGAGACCCCACCCTCAAGTCTAGGGAAGAATTAGAATTAGAAGGTCACACTTGTCACTGGTTTACATATCAACAAATGAAGGAAAGATTTAAACTAGACAAAAAAGGCCATGGTTTTGAATTTGCTAAAAATGAATTGGAAATCCTACTATGTGGTAGTGATGATCATATAATTACCAAGGTCCATAAAACATTATTAAAATTGAATGTAGAAAATGAACATGTAAAACACTGTATGATCCAGTGGGCAAGGAATTTTGGGTATAATGTGATGTCTGAACAATGGGAGAATATGTGGATAAAAAGGCTTAAAATTCACATTAAATTATAACCTAAAAGAATTTTTTTACAAAATGATGTATCACTGTTTTTTAACACCAGATAAGTCACCTAGAATGTATAAAGGTATTTCAAATGAATGTTGGAGATTGTACATGTAAAGAAGGGACTTTTATCATTTATGGTGGGCATAAGTCAAAGAAATATTGGAGTAGGATTCATATATTAATGCAGAAAATTCTTAAAGTGAACATAAAGATTAAACTAGAAACTTTCCTTCTGGGTCTAATGGAAAGAGAATTGGGGGGAAAATTGCAACTCTTATTTTATACATGGTGATGGCAGCAAGATAGCTCTATGCACAAAAGTGGAAAGATGCCTCGATTCCTACCATGTATGAATGGTTACAAAAGCTGATGGAATCAGCAGAGATGGGTAAATTGATTGTGCTAATAAAAGAAAAGAATATAAGTACTTTTGTTTCTACTTGGAAACCACTTCTGGACTTTGTGCTTGAGGTGGAAAAAAATGATATTATGATTTTGGGTTTTACTGATTAGACTGATTTGCCGATACCGAAATGGCTAGTGCATACTACTATAGAAATGTAAAAAGTTGACATTGGATTTTAATGTCTGATTTTACTGCAACAGAGAGAATCAGAAGTCAATGCCTTTTGTTTCTTCCCCTCCCTTTCTTCACACCTTTTTTGTTTTCCCTTTTTCTATTTTGTCCCCTACCATTTGCTTTTGTATTTTCACATTTTATGTTATAAATGAATAAAACTAATTTTAAAAAAGACCTATGGACTTCAATTTCCAGAATTCCCCAGCCAGCATGGCTGGCCTAGACAGATTTGTACTTGCACAGAAGCTAACTTTGTAAAGCCTTGGTGGAGCAGTGGGCTAATGCCTCCTTAAGTAACACCAGCTGCCTGCAATTAGTGCAGGTTCGAGTCCCACCAGGCTCAAGGTTGACTCAGCCTTCCATCCTTCCGAGGTAGGTAAAATGAGGACCCAGATTATTGGGGGCAATAAGCTGACTTTGTAAAAATGCTGCTGGGGGGGTGTCGAAAGCCCTAATAAGCAGGCATATACATAGAATGAAGGCTATTGCTAAGCACATTGATTTGTGCTTTAGATTGTAAGCCGCCCTGAGTCTTTGGAGAAGGGCGGGATATAAATGGGATTAAAAAAAAAGTTCATTTGCATGGAGCCAGAGTCGTCAACAGGGTTGGGGGAAAGATCAAGTGGGAGAAGTAGCAAATTTGCTTCATGACATCATCATGTCAATCCCATGACTGAATCCAATATCAAGATGCAAGTATGAGAAGCAGGAATTCACATTGTTACATTATAATGTACTCTGTGTTCCATCATTCTGTCAATAAAAGTTTTCTTATTAATATTCAGTCATAACTAAGCTGTTTATATCCTGTCACAAAAGAACATACAGTTTTAAAACACTTCTACAAACAATTTTATCTGTCTGATAATGCAGAGGCTCTCTATATTTTTGCTGTTTTGTTTTTTGTTTCTGCGCTGTAAAATTCTATCATTTCCTATATTTTCCTATATACTTGGAAAATCCTCCTTGTTTTCCCCTCTCTAGGATTATTAAACAATGTCATTCTTGGCAAGAGATATGCTGCAAAACTTCAGTCTTCAAACTACAAAACAGAAACTGCAATGTGTATATTGGGAAGTGAGAGCTATGAAATATATTTGTTGAAATATGTGCAAAACTGAACATTAGCTATTATCCCTCCACACCTTTCCCCTCTTGCACTGATGAAGAAATCAGTTTCATTGATGTTTCAATGTATATAGCCAGCCATACCAACAGGCTGAAGAACAGCTTTTATCCATGGGCTGTTAGGCTCTTGAACGGGAAATAATTTTATAATTTTACGTGTGACTGACTTGCAAGGCCGGTGTGTTGTGCAATTAGCTCACATGGTGTAACAAGATGGAGGGTTTGTTGTCACTGTGAGTTGTTGGGGGGGCACGAAGGGAGGCTCAGCCAATCTCAATGTATACATGGTTGTACTTTGACAATAAAAGGTTCATAAAAGGTTCATAAAAAAGTATATTCAATCTGTAAAAAAAATCTTTTGATATTTGTAGTTTTTCAAACGTTGCATTCTAGTTTCTCCAGTTTTTCAGAAAAGATTATGTGGAAATGAAAGAAAAAGAAATTACTGGAAACTTGATTACGGGAAACTTGAGAAACTAGAAGAAATGGAAATATGTTTCCTCTATAAATCTGGGTGCACTCTTTTGATCAAGTGATGCCCAAAGCAAATACCAAATTAGATAAAATCTCTCCGTTCTACCTATCTAGATAGTCTACCTATCTCCTGCCCAGTAGTTACTTCATTGAAAATGTTTGATCTATATCTAAACTCTATTAAAAATTATTAAATGTATTATGGAAACTGGATATGTTTTTAAAAATATACACCAACAGCTGACTATTAAAAAGGAGAATTTACCAGTTCATTATACCAGTAGAATAATTTTCTTCATACTAGTACCAATTTTCTTCATACTAGTCCCCATCCCTGGGCTATGGCCTATTCAGAACTGGGCTATGCTTGCTGGCCCGTTGCTCACACAACCCCGGTTCCCTTCCTCCCCCCCCCCCGCACAAAGCTGGGCCACCAAGCCACAAAGGTTGGGGATCGCTGTACTAGTGGACCAAGTTTACCAGTTCTACATACCACATGTGAAAAGTCCTAAAAGAGATATCCTGTCTATGTGTACTACCAAGACATTCCTCTTTTTGTTTAAGACATGGTCCTGAATCTTCCTTTTTACACATGGATATTCAAATTCAGATTCTTCTGTTATGTGGCCAAAAAAGTCACCTTTGAAAAAATATGGCTGGTAAAGCCTGTGATGAGACTATTTCTCAATCTTACTCTGTGTCTGCCTCTGTGTGTGCGCGTGCGTGCGCATGCACTTGCGTGTGTGCATGTGTGTTTGAAGAACCTGTCTTTGAAATCTAGGCTTAATATGAAAACAAGGTATTTTTACAGTGCCAGGAAACCCGCAGGATGATCGTGCGTTTCATGCATAAGCTGAGGATTCTTAAAGGAACAGCAGCTTGTTGGCCACAACTTTTTATTCCTATTGTAGCACTTTGCCATAACATATTTAGTGAAAGACATATCACTTTAAGGCTGTAATGATATCGATGAAGCCTGTTGTTTCAGGGAGTCTAACCATTTCTAACTATGGCAAATTGCAGTGCTTTTCTGTGGTGAAAAAAAGAGGACTAAAAATGGGCCTAAGATTGCTTGGTCTCCTTTCAGAAACATTTTTGCTTCCTTTTATTTAAACAGAACAGAATCCTTTCTAAACAGTGGAAGTTTTGTGATTTTTTTTTTCCTTTGCCCTACAATATTATATATACATTTCTGGGATTCAATAAAAATGTAACAATTTGAATAAAAATGCAAAACAAAAATGGAGGATAGTATTCTGGGCACCAATCACTTTAAAGAACTTCATTCTTACCTGTAATAAATCTTCAAAATATCCATTTAAATATTATTAGCATTCTTTTGATTTTGAGAATTATGGCTTTAGGTATACTGCAACTTTACTATTCACTTTTAAAAGCAACTAAATACCCATTAGGACATTTGTGTAAGATAGTTTAGTCATCTGAAATTGCTTTCTTGTCTCACTTTCAAGCTTTTGACAGCATTATTTGAATATGAATTCAATTTTGGAGAGACACTAGGCATGTTAATTGTGTTTATAGGTGTAAAGGGAGAAGAAGCAAAATAATAATATGTTTAACATCTAACTGTGCAAGGCTCACTTTTCTAATCACTGGTTTTCAATACCACAACACAGATATTCACGACAGTGTTGATTTACAGGAGCACATTACCTAAATGTAAGCGTCTGGAACTAGTGTAAGAAGTAGGGTGGTTTAGTAATTCAGGTGTTGGATGGGGACTGGGAAAACCTAGTTTCTAATCTATTTCCAGCCACTATGTTATTAGCTCCTTGATTGGGATATTGTTTACTTTTTGATTGTTGGTCTAATGCTAATCTTGGTGTTAATCTCTGCTCATCTGAGTTTTGATTGCAGGTGAGGAGGCATTTTGATCATTTTGTTTCATTTTTGACTTTTTGATTGTCTCTTGAATGATGTTGCTTATCTCTATGTGCCTGTTGATGGCTGATTTGTCTGAGTGCCAGGCTTCCACGAATTATCTATTGTTCTCTATTGTTGACTCCAGGATAGTCACAACTTCACAAGTAGAAACTATGGTTAAGTGTATCCATGTGTTGTGAAATTAAGGAGTTTTTATTGTGTCTTGTGTCTTGTGGTTGCTGGTTGTGTTCATGGATGCACTTTGCTACAAAACAACCAAGATCAGAGAGCACCAAGAACCCTACAGTTCACCCCTGAAATACAATATTCTCTTCTATCAGTTCAATCTATATAGCAGGGATGCTCTTGTAGAAACATTAGAAGGAGACAGCATGCCATTTTGAGCTCCCAAACACATTAAATAAATGAATTCACAAGGAATTATTCTATACTTAGCAGGAAAGCCGAATGTTTAGAGGAAAATCTCTCATGGCATTCAGGAAGACCAATGTCCAAGTAAGAACATGTAGGGCTGCAGTTTTAACTGGCCGAAATTAGGAGCTTTTGTAAAAGTAGTTTTTAGTCTAATTGATAGTTGACATCGGGCCACTGCAAATCTTTCCCTAGAATGATGCAGCATTTTTGAAAGATAAATATTCAGGTGTTCCACATAAACATGGAAATAGAAATAAAATTGCCAAGTCAATTAGGTTTTCATATGTGCAATCAATTCATATATAAGTTTATATTTATGGAACTAGCATATATATATTTACCTGGAAATAAGAACAGACAAATAAGTCCCAAGTTCACATGTATTTGGTGTATAGTTTTCTAAAATCAAGATATCACATACCAATTTGTCATTACTTTAACATCCAGTTTTATTCAAACACATGTTTTATTTTTCAAATTTGTTTGCCTCCCCTCCTTCAAAACTGTTTTCCATTGCTTCAGTTCTTTGTAATGATGTGGAAATATTTTGAGTCACGCTTTTCATCACAATTTTTGAAGAAGTGCATATTTCAAGGGCAACTATGTTCTGACACATATTACAGTAATCCAGTTTGCTTAAAACAAACATTCCCTGTTGAATATTCCAGTGGAGCTCACTAGGGAGATGTTGCAAAGTTTAAAGACATATGTCTGTTTATTAGTATTAACAGTAATAACAAAAACAGCAATAACAATACAGCATTAGTAATAACAATAAAAGTAGCAATAACAAAAAAATTATTAGCAGTAACTGAATGCTACCTTTGCTCTACATATGAAAAAAACCTCAAAGCATTTAAAACCCCATATTAAAAGTTTTGCATCAATTAAAAATGAACAAAAATAAGCTACTCAACAAGACTGAATTACAAACTGAATTTAGGAGTAAAAAGAATTCTTTTAAAAAGAATTTCCAGGACAATTGTGCTGTTAAAAGGTGTTTTTTTTAATTACATTTATATCCCGCCCTTCTCCAAAGACTCAGGGCAGCTTACAAGCTTAGCAGTAGCTAAGTGGTGATGCTTTGGTGATGTTTCCTCAAGATAACCCCAATACAACAAACTGGGAATATGGTAGCTACCTGTATTCCATGCACAGAAACAGGAGATTGAGATTTACTTTAGGTACAAGTTTGCTTGTCTTTCTAGGGAGAAAAAAAAAGCTTCCCCTTTTGTCACTGTGACATTTTGTCTATGATCAATAAATAAATGCTGGCTATGCTAATAATCTAGATCTTTTCTGACCTTTCAAAGAAAAATAAATGCAGACAGAGTAGAAGAGCAAACTTTTGAAGAAGATGAAGTGAAGTAAACACAATCTATTCATTGTAGCATTACTGATTATTAAACTATAATGCTGGCTCTAATTATGCAAGAACAGAAGATAGTCTGGGTCGCTATAATCAGATTTGGCACACTAGAAACCATGGCAGAGAGTGAATATAGCAGCTCTAAAATTCAGTAAAAAAAAGTCTTGTCATGGCATTTGTGTGATTCAAATAAACATGATTTGTAATGAAGGTGGTCACAGACTGCTATAGTTTTCTGCAGTAATGAAAATGTAAATCAAGATGATGGACAAGGTACAACGTCACTGATCATATTCTGTAGTTCATTGAGAAAGGTAATATTCCAAAGGATCGTTTAGAAAGAGTTCATAATTTGCTTTTGGATCATTTAGCAGTGATTTGTTTATTCATAGGTCGCTTCTGGCAGATATTTCATATCATCTGGCTATCCTAAACAGGGATACTTCTCAGTGGACAAAGTTAGGTATAAGTCACAAAATGAGGAAACATTGGACCATCTCCACACATCAATAATTGGTAATTCAACATTGGTAATCCTGAAATGTGGCTCCTTGATCAAAATTAATGGAGAAAAGGTTTTTAATTTCCACTTGAAATGGAGACGATTTCATTGACAGCAAGGGGAGAGAATTTGGTAGTTACGACAAGATTAAGCAATAATGACACAGAGAAAAATGAGGAAGAGTCAAGGTCAGCCAGAAAGAAATGTCTATTAAATAGATTAAAGAAGAATGAACATTTTAAAGTGTTTTCAGAGAAAGGAGAAAATTAGGCTATAAGGAAAGAAAGACCCCTTAATTGGATAACGAAGTATGAAGAGTCATACAAAAGACTTTATAAACTAAAATGAGAAAAAAACTACAACTCCCATTTTTCTTTGCCAGGACAGTCATGGCTTCTGTTTGATACAGAGATCTGATGCTCCATCCCGTATCCTTTCACTTTTAAGGCTTTGTGATTCCATTCATTTTGATATATCTTTGCAAAATATACGAAAGGCAGTAAGACATAAAATATGTATGGACAAAAGAAATGGATTAACCCTGGCTGAACCACCACTATGAAAAGGGGGAAAAAAACCTTCTCTTTATACCATTAAGATGGGAAGTGAAGGACTGCTTTCTTTAATGGCTTATTCTCAGATTATGCCTTCTGTCAGAAAGTGATGTGCTCAGAAAGTGATGCTATCCCATAAATATTGAGGCAAATATTAGGGAATACAGGATCAAGATCCTGGTGGCTCTTGATTCTAGAAATAGAGTAGGAGAGAATAAAAGCCAGCATGATAACAATTTTGGAAAGTTGGTAGAAGGTTTAAGTTAGAAGTTGAGACTAAAACATATAAGGAACGGCTGCTGGAATTGGGTATGTCTAGTTTAATGAGAAGGATGAGGGGTGACATGATAGCAGTGTTCCAATATCTCAGGGGCTGCCACAAAAAAGAGGGAGTCAAGCTATTCTCGAAAGCGCCCAAAGCCAGGACAAGAAACAACAGATGGAAACTAATCAAGGAGAGAAGCAACCTAGAACTAAGGAGAAACTTCCTGATAGAACAATTAACCAGTGGAACAACCTGCCTCCAGAAGTTGTGAATGCTCCAACACTGGAAGTTTTTAAGAAGAGACAGGACAGCCATTTGTCCAAAATGTTATAGGGTTTCCTTCCTGAGCAGGGGGTTGGACTAGATGACTTCCTAGGTCCCTTTCAACTTTTATCATTATTATTATTATCATTATATAACTTTTATTCATTAAACATGAAACTCAGTCAACTGAACACTCAAATTGACTGGCACTAATGGTTGACACGGGTTGCTGCCAGCATCCTAGGTATCAACCAGATACCTCCTTAAAATGTAAGATGTTCTGAGTAGCACTGTTTTTGTAGCTTTGCTGGAGTTATTGCAGGAAGCTGCAATTTCTTGATGTATTTTGCAAAGTTTTTGGACATAGTTCCCAGTGCCCTGATGACAATGGGTATCACTGTTACGCGTTTCATCCATAATCGCGCAGTTTTGATGGCCAGGTCACGGTATTTTGTAATTTTTTCCAGTTCTTTTTCTTCTACTCTGGCATCTCCTGGTACAGCGATATCAATCAACTGTATGCTTCAGTTCTCTATGACTGCGATATCTGGCGTGTTGTGTTCCAAATGGTGATCTGTCTGTATTCAGAACTCCCACAAGATCTTCACCCTCTCATTCTCAACAACTTTTTCCACCCTATGTTCCCATGACTTTTCGGACACAGGGAAGTCGTATTTTTTACACAATGCTCAGTGGATTAGTTTAGCAACTCGGTCATATCTAGCTTTGTAATCAGTTTGCGTGATTTTGCTGCACTCACATATTAAATTGAAACATTTTCAACTTTGTCATTGCAAAGTTGGCAATTTGGATTGTCAGTAGATTTTTGTATCTTTGCTTTCATGGCATTAGTTTGTAGTGCTTGTTTTTGAGCCTTCTGTTTCTTTCTTGATGGTTCCCATCTTAAGCCATGCCCATGTCAAGTTGTTATCACATTTTCCTTCAATGTTTTTCAAATGTTGTCCATGCAAAGCTTCGGTTTTCCATCTATTTAATCTGTCATCCACCCATTTTTCCTTATATTCTGCCTTAGTTTCTGTTATTTTGATAATGCTATCTGTTTTCACAGCCTGCAGCAATTTTTCTGTACTTTGATTTTCATAGTCATTCAAACTTCATTTTTCTTCTTCTACAGTTTGGTGGATTTGCAGTAGCCCTCTGCCCCCTATTCTTCTTGGCAGGTACAACCTGTCGATGTCACTTTGTGGATGTAGAGCATCGTGCATGTTCAAAACTTTACGCGTTTTCTGGTCTAGGTGTTCCAATTCAGCTAAAGTCCAGGTGATAATTCCAGCTGGGTAGCGTATCACTGGGACTACCCATGTATTAATGGCTGTAATTATATTTCCAGCATTCAGCTTTGATTTTAGTATTTTGTGGACTCTCCTGATGAGTTCCTTTTGTGTTGACTCTTTGACTTTTCCATTCAAGATGTTGTCTGCTTCCAATATGCTTAGGCATTTGTAAACGTCATCCTTTGCTAGTGCTTTCATAATACTTCCATTTCCCAGTTCTATTCCTTCTGTTTTTCCCATTTTTCCTCGATGCATGGATAATATAGCACATTTTCCAAGTCCAAAGTCCATTCTGATGTCACTGCTAAACAGTTGAACTTCATTGAGTATTGATTCAAGTTCAGTGTGGCTTTTCGCATACAGTTTTAAGTATTATTATTGCTGTTGTTGTTGTTGTTGTTGTTGTTATTATTATTATTATTATTATTATTATTATTATTATTATTATTATTATTATTATTTTATTACATGTGCTCTGAAAACCCTAACTTATTTATTACAAGGGCTATAATGCCACCTTGATCCTTAAGCAGCTTTTGACCAAAGATTGCCTACCTCTAAGTAGTTTCCTACTATCCATTGCATATGATATGTTTTTAGGGTAATTGAATGAGTGACAGTTCCAAATGCATAGATTTCCTTATGAAGATGAGCTAAATCAAACCTCAGTACTCTAAGAAAAGAGTTTTAGAAGCATTCCATTCTTTTGTTTGCTCACACTTTTTTTAAAAAAAAAATATGCTGGCATTGCTAATCCAAAATACATAAAAACAAAGTGCAATTATTTTTGTACATTAGGGAAAGTGGATCATTTATTCTTTCCATTAAGAAAATGAGATACATGATTCTAAATTTTAATGTACAAATTTATGCATCGTTCTGATTTTTTTACCAAAGTATGAGTTTCTTTTATAAACACCATATCTAACAGATAATAATAATAATAATAATAATAATAATAATAATAATAATAATAATAATAATAATAATAATAATAATAATAATAATAATAATAATAAAGTTGGCAGGGACCTTGGAGGTCTTCTAGTCCAGGGCTTTTCAACCTTTTCACCCATTGTACTATTTTTAGGATATGGCAACATTCGAGTACCACCAGTCACCTAGCA
Source organism: Vipera berus (assembly GCF_964194415.1). NCBI lineage: Eukaryota > Metazoa > Chordata > Lepidosauria > Squamata > Viperidae > Vipera > Vipera berus. Next base: position 96,884,932 of record NC_138202.1, read on the forward strand.
AGGTGTCAAAAACTTGATGACAAAAAAAAAGGAAAAAAGTGATGAAGTACAGGTAGTCCTCGACTTACAACAGTTTGCTTAGTGACTGTTTGAAGTTACAATGGCACTGAAAAAAGTGCCCCCCAAGCCACAGCTGAGCAAGACACCTGCCTGCCCACCTGGCGGTGTTCTTCCTCCTCTCCGAGGTTTTCTTTGTTGTGAGCATTTCTGTTGAGGATTGGCAGCGGGGGTGGGGTGGGGGGTGTTTGGATTTTATTCCCCCCATCTGCTGGGTGGTTGCAGCAGGTTTTGGTCACTTCACATGACCCTGCGACACTGTGACCATCATAAATATGAATCAGTTGCCAAGCATCTGAATGTAAATCACAAGACCCTGGAGATGCTGCAACATTCCAGCTGATTGGCGCTTCTTCTGGGCTCAGAAGTGCCAGGATCAGCGCCGAGCTCCAGCTGGAGCCTGGCGCTTCTTCTGGCACTTCCACTGAGCCCTGACAGCCTTGAAGAAGTGTTGATCCTGGCGCTTCCGCTGAGCCCCGACAGCCCTGCAGCTCCAGCCATCTCTCACTCAGGCTTGTGTGGTGCTGCCACTGGTTCAGCTCATTCCCCTTCCCCGCTACCACTTTTCTAGGATGGTCGCGTACCACCTGCCAGGTGCCAATGTACCACAGGTGGTACTCGTACCACTGGTTGAAAAGCCCTGTTCTAGTCCAACCCCCTGCTCAGGCAGGAAACCCTATACTATTTCAGACAAGCGGTTGTCCAGTCTCTTCTTAAAAACTTCCAGTGTTGGAGCATTCACAGTTTCTTTAGAAAAACCAAACAGCTTTCAGATATATTGGACTGCAATGATGGAAATAAAGGTAAAAATAACTAAATTGTTTACCTGAAAGGAAGGTGACATGATTTTTTTTATGACCTGTTCCCCCTTAAAAAAATAGTATAAAGCAAGGGAAAATACCAATAATGACAAAACTTCCATCCCATTTTCTCATCTTGCCAAGCTAAGATTGCCAATACCATTTGGAACCAATCCTGGAAAGATTTTCTTTACACACATATCCCCTGCTCCCCAAATTTCTGCTTCTGATATATTTGCAGTTGCCTCTATCTATGGCTATATCTTTGTATCTGTATCTTTATATACAACTATATATCAGTCAAATCCATATCTTTAAAAAAATTGCAAGGTCAGGAGATGGACAGACAGATACACATGGATCAAATTAAGAGCCACTAACATTAATCTTCTGTAAAAATAAAGCACAGGTAGTCCTCAACTTAATAACCACAATTGAACCCAGATTTTCTGTTGCTAAGTGAAACATTTGTTAGGTGAGTTTTATCCCACTTTACGACCTTTCTTTGCACCACTGTTAAGTGAAACACTGCCGTTGTTAGGTTAGTAACACCATTTGTTAAGTGAATCTGGCTTCCCCCATTGACTTTGCTTGTCAGTAGGTTGCAAGATGTGATCATGTGATCCCAGGACATGGCAACCGTCATAAATGTGAGTCAATTACCAAGCATCTGAACTTTGATCATGTGACCACAGGGACGCTGCAAAGGTCGTTAGTGTGAAAAACTCTCATAACTCACTTTTTCAGTGCTGATGTAACTTCAAAGTCACTAAATGAACTGTTGTAAGTCAAGGACTTCCTGTACTCTGTTGACAAAATTACCGTATATACTTGAGTATAAGCCGAATTTTTCAGCCCACTTTTTGGGCTGAAAAATTCCACTTCGGCTTATACTCCAGTCAACAAAAAAACTTACCGAGGACTTGTGCGCGGCCGAGGCTTTGGTGCTTCCGGGATCGCGCGCACCTCTCCCAAGCCACCGCCGTCCGAGACCTGCAGGTCTCCGTTCCTCCGCGCCCTGCCTGCCTGCTTCTTTCAGCTGTCTGCCCATCAGCTGTCCATAGGGATGCTGCAAAGCTCTCCTTCTCTAGGCCTTGGACTCCCTCCTGGCTGAAGAGTAGATGAACCAAGCCAGCAAGGAGACAAAATGTTTCTGCAGCTGTTTTTCCTCTGAAGGTTTTTTTTGTTTTTTTTTTTTAAAGTAATCTCCGAAGGTTATGCCAGAAAATGGAGGACGCTGGGTCTTTGCAAGCTTTAGCTGTCCGCCTGGCTGCCTGAAGGCCGCCCTTTTCAGGCAGTCTGACAGACAGCTAAAACTTGCAAAGACCCAGCGTCCTCCATTTTCTGGCACAACTTTTAGGGATTTATTATTATTATTCCTACTACTACTATTACTACTACTACTACTTCAGGAGTAAAAAGTTGCAGAAAAAAATTCTCTCCTTACTAGCTTAGTTCCTCTACTCTTCCATCTGGAGCCAAGGTAAGATTTTAAAAAGGGATATTGGTTGGAAGGCAGAGGGAGAGTTTAGTTTTAGCATCTAAAAAAAGGGGGGGGGGAAATCAGCGAGTACATCCCAACCAGCTTTTTATGTTTTTGTTATTGAAGAAATATGGGGGAGGGGGAGGGGTTCTGGGGTGGGTTGGGGAGGGGATAATATTGTAACTTCAATAAAAATTTTCAATAAAAAAAAAAGAAATATGGCTTTCTGGGGGAAGGTGGGGAGGGCGTTAAGGAAGGAAAGGGTTTTTGGAAGCTCGTCCTGAAGCTGCCTTTTGTGCAAGGGGCCTTTTCTCAAAGCCTAGAGAGGCAGCTTTGTTGCCTCCCCGTAGACAGCTGATGGGCGAACACCAAAAGCTCCAAAAGGCTAGGGAACTAGTCCCAGAACACCTTGGTAGGAGGAAGGGCAGAGGCAGAATTGGGAAAGAGGTAAGACAGGGTTTTCCTTCCCAGATGTTTCTCTTTGGCAAGACAGCCAGCTGTGCTGAAGCCCAGTATCTGGGGGTGGGGGAGACCTGAGGCAGGCGGGCTGGTGCTTGCATTAGGCCTCCCAGGATCCCAGAGGCTTGCAGAGCGCGGATCCAGCCTCCGAGGCATGCAGAACGGCGGATCGGCTTATACTCGAGTCAACAACTTTTCCCAGTTTTTGGGGGTGAAATTGGGGGTCTCGGCTTATACTCGAGTCGGCTTATACTCAAGTATATACGGTAATTGATTCTACCCTCTGCAGATAACCAGCCTTTCTCTCTTTCTTGCAGTTAAATCAGGGACATAGAATGTCACACATGCATATGCACACAAAGATACACTCTGTCTCTCCCTTCCTTCTCTCCAGAAGAAAAAATAAAGCAAGGAAAAGAGCAGGATGATGGTGGGATGTATCCTTACTTGTTAGCTTTCAGCTTGGGAAAGAATCCAGACTGTAGTATAAGTTGTTATGGTACATTTGGATCGGTCACTTTAGGACTGGGTCCCCAACCCCTGGTCCGAGGACCAGTACCAGGCTGTAGCATCCTAGCAACCAGTCCGCACAAACAAGCAAGATGCAGGCAGCACACAAAACCACGCCCCCTCTGGTCCGCGGAAAAACCTCTCTCTGTGTAACTGGTCCCTGGTGCCCAAAAGGTTGGGGACCTCTGTTTTAGGAGGCTGACATAATCCATAAATGCTTATTGTTTGGAGACACTTTCAAAGCACAAGTGAATATGTTAGCAGCTGCTATTGCATAAAGATCTTTATAGTGAGAAATAACATTGTTTTCCTTTCTTTACAACAAAAAAATTGTGATTTGACTGTGAAAGTGATCAGCTATTAAAAAGAAGCGATGTATCTTTATACTCCTTTCCACAAATAATATGTGTGCAATTACGACAAAAATCAACAAACACAATTTAGGATTGTGTCTTTAATAGAACCTTCACAGAATTCTGTATTTCACATTTATAGACATTTCAAGCAAAACCAAAATCCAGGATTGCCGCAATAGAACTTTTTCCCCCAAATGTCGGCTTTGGTATTTTTGCTTTACTTTTTCATCTGTTGTTGTTTAAGTGTTCCATTTTACCTTTGGAGGTAAACTATTTTTAACCTTAATTTAATTGTTTCCAAATATGTATTTCTGAAGTTTGGAATTTGTAATGAAATTAGCATAACGTGAAAGTTTAAAATAACATTTCTCCCAGTTCCCACCATTTGAATTTTGTTTATAATTCAACTGTTTGGATGCATTTTTATACAGAAGGTTTTTTAAAAAATGCATTAAATCTGTTAAAGACCTTTAAAATATGATTAAAAGGCAAGCTTAATTCAAATTTTGATATATTTCTAGTTGGAGAATTTGAGATATTGGTATATTAGGCCACAAATAAAGTGCTTCTTTGGAGACTTAGAAGACTGATTTATAACTTTATTGCTGCATGGTTCTATGGAATAGGTGTATATTTGTCTTCATTTATAAATAGCTCCATTTATCTGTAAGCAAATTTAAACTGATCTGGAACTATTTTTATTGTTTTTTCTCTTGAGTTATACCTAGATAGTTTCACCATAGACAGACTTGCAACCTATACATAATACATGCTGCTTATATCTAGTTCATAATAAAAATTTGTATATAATTTATTGCATAACTATTGCATAATTAGAAATAATACAAAAGTGCAAGTTCCACCATTCTCATACTTGTGTGGCATGTTGATATATGTACAGAGTTGTGATGCCTGCATTAGTGAGTTCCTGACCCAAACAAGCAGAGTTATGCAAAGAGTTGGTAAACAATAGCATTATTTACACTTACCCAAGTAGATGCTAGGAGAAATTAGATAAGGTTTGTTCAGAGCATTGTTCCAGAATCTTACTCCTTCCCAGGTATGTTGGGACCACAACTTCCAGAATTTAGATAGCACAACGTATAGCTTGTAATTTGTGGAATTCCAGATTAGGATTGGAAAGTCTGATTTAGTGAATGAAGTGATGTTCCAAGGCTGGTGTTCCTTTGGTGGTAACCCTTAAAAGATGCTGTCATATAATCATAATATGAAAGAAAGGGGGAAATGATTGGATGTGTAAGAAATAAAGATTTTGTATAAGTTTAATTGATGAAATATATTTTGTTTGCAAATATGAATGGCCATTCATATTCAAGCTATCATGTTGATATCACATTCCAAGAATGGAGAGGGGAGTTTACATTTTTTATCATTCATGATTTCTTAGGAAATGTTAAGGAAAATGGTAAAAGGTTGCCCTAAATCATGATAAAGTATTGTTATTTAGAAATTTAAATTACTCTTCAATCTGAGATGATAAATTGAATTTCAAAAGCTTCCATTGCCTTCTTCTTTAAGTTGCACAGTGGTCTTACATTAAATTCTGTTTTCTTTTTTCTCTTTAACTAAAAGTATCACAACTGTGGCTTAATCCATGCCCGCTTGCTCCTTTGTATCTTTTCTACCTTTTGTATTTATAAAGAGATTAAGAAAAAGAACCCTAGACGAAAATGGATAGCAGATCATCGAAAATAAAAGCAGACATCAAGAAGAAAAGTGGGGAAACAAAGACCTCCGAAGGCCTAAGATTAGAAGAGTATTTACTTTAAAAAGATCTGCTTAAACTTACAGGGATGTCCTAACAGAGCAGTTAAAAAGGACAGTCACAACCATAGGATCAAATCCTCCACTTCATTTTTACATACATTGGGCATGTGGTTTATATAAAAAGAGGGGGAGGATGAGACAACACTCTGCTAAAGAAGACAGGAATGTTGATGGATTTAGATTTGGTTTTCAGGAGGTATTGCTTCAGAAAATGGAATATTGAGTAAGTGAGATACTGAATTGCAGGGCCTAAATAAAAACAACTGTAGCTACCACGTACTGTTATAATTTGTGACTAACTAAATGATGTCCTCACCCTTCTCTAAAACTAGCTTGAATATCTGGTATCTTTTTTTCATGTAGAAATCTAAACTGCATTGGATGATCATAAGCATTATTTGCTAGCATGTTAAACCATTGAATTTGTATTGTACTGTAGTTTGCACACCCTGCTAAATCTTCTTTCTTTGGTATTGGCACATGCAGGACAGCAGGGGTAGAACTTCTGATTGCCACTCAGTAGAAGTAGATTCATTATTAGTCTCCCTGTCTCTACCATTTGAGAATAATCATAGTAAAAATGAATAGTACTGACATGCCATTACACCTGATCCATGGGGTAGTTTAATATCCCATCATGAAAGGGAGAGAAAGCCCAAAGCAATACACCCAGTAGCTGTCCTTCTCTGAAACTCTATTTCACAAAGAATTGGGTTTGGTTTTTTCCTTAGAGAAAAATGATACTGAATTGAATGACTAATTCCACTGAGCGTTCTGTACCAGCCTGCTACCAGCCCTGCAGAAAAGGCAGGGACAACCCCTTTACAAACGGCAAGAGGCTGGAATTAAGCCTGCCACATTTATTAACATAAAACAGAGCAAACAAGACACCAACCATGAAACAGGAGCTATGAAACAGGAACTAATCAAGCGGTTGCCTTCAGCAAACTAGCCCTCCCACGCATCCCCCTTTTATACAGTTCAGGGCGTGGCTTCTCTCTGCCTCATTCTGAGGTGCCCCATTGCCTTCCTCTGTTTACTCCTGATTGACTGCCTCCTGCGTCGGGCGTCCTTGAACAGGGCCAGCTGTGGGTCATCTTCATCCACGCTGTCAGGCTCACACAGCTGGGTCTCCATCGTGACCAGGTGGGAGGGGCCTGGCTGAGGGCTCTCATCAGCAAGATCTTCAACCCCCTCAGCAAGCTCTTCAACACCCCCCTCCTCCTCTGAGTCGTCCGACCCAACTGCCGAACCCACAGGCTGACCCTGAATCACAACACTGAGAAAACTAATGAAGCAGTGTGAGATATACAGTATGTAAGCTGTTTAACCATTATGTTGGAAAATTTATTTATTTATTTATTTAATTTAATTTGTATACCACCCTTCTCCCGAAGGACTCAAATGACTTTGAATGATTTCCACTTCAGTTTACAACTAGCGGATTCCAAGTCCATCCATATATCCAGATCACAGCAAGCATACATGCCACTCAGTATAGCTAGCAAAACAAAACCTCTCTATAACTTGATGTTTATTTAGTAAGCAGTAGAACAGTTACCTGGCAAAAGCTGGATAAAAAGAGGTAAAAGAAAAGATGGGAAATGACATGAACATAAGGCAAGAATTTTGATTGATTGATGTTATGGCATCATTTTTGACTCCTAGAGAAGTTCTATAAATATAGATTTTCTGCATTTTCTGATGATCTTTCCTTGACTTGGAGGCAAGAATTTACATTATCTATATCTCTCCTAAAAATCACAAACTTTTCCAAAGTCACTGGGAATAATAGATAATTAGCATGGATGGTCACAAAGGACATGATTTTTTGTTATGCCAGCTAAGGGAATCACAGTAGCAGACTAGAGATGGAAAATAAGATGCCTTCTCCATTCTGCACTATGAAGAAACAGTTTGGTGGTGGGGACAATGAATCCAACGCAACAGCTAAGCAAATCTATACTTTCTTCTTCGTTAGTGAAAATTCCATTTAGGCACATTTTTTTTTAATTCGGGTGAAGTGTTAGAAAGCACATCTTTTTCCATTATGGTCAAGACAGTTCATCTCTAGAAACTTTGTCAACATAGTACAGTATGGTGTCAACCTCCTATTTTATCATCACAGCTACTCTGTGAGGTATGACAAGGTGACAGATAATGAAAATTAGTAGATGAGGAAAAGGTTTCTCCAACAACTCATACATTCTTATGTTTGCACTACAGTGTCTCTCATTCTACCCACCATTCACTCATTTCTTCCTGACCTAACTTCACAACTCATTCACATTTCTGAGACTGAGCTGACTATCTGTCTAGTTTAATACCATGACTGTGGTGAGAAAAATGGAGTACAGCTTCCATCCATGAGCATTCATTCATATATTTTTGTTCATGATATGCAGAAAGACTCAGGTATTCACACTCATATACATGTGTACACAGACATATAATGGACATCAGTAGCTGGAATCACAAATATCCTTTTTAATGCAAGATTATCCTAGCTCCATGTTCAAATTCTCAACCAGTGATGATAAGATTAGAGTTGTCGTGAGCTGACACAGCTTATTCTTCTAATTATAATCTAGTGAGTAGTGAGTTTATTCTATAAAGTCTGTATGGAAAGCAAGCAATGTAAGGAGAAGGAGGATTTAATTTCATCAAAAGCAAATTACTCACTTAATGGCATTAGAAATCATTTTAGAGGTCAATTGTACCCAACAGGTTTATCAAATCCCATTACAAACTTGTTTTTTTTATCATAGCTATTTGTAGGGATTATGCCCAGCAGTAGTTATTAATTTTGGTTTGAGATCACTTTGACTCCAATCACAAATCTCTCCTTCATGCTTCTGGTTTTATGAGAACATTACTGTTGATGAACAATTGGTAGAATTTGTTGAAAGGTGCCCATAAAGGCAGCACCCATTTCATGAAGTGCAGGATAATACCCTTGTAGAACTTGTATTGCAGTTCTAAAACATATGTCTATGGCAGTGACATAAAAGGAAAAAAAAGAAACTACTTAAGTAGCTTGAAATCTAATCCAGTGTGAAGCTGATAAATTAGCAAAACATATATAGAGTTTCAGTTGAACTCTTAACGAAAATATAAAATTTTTACCAGAGAGTCACTAATCTGGGACTCACTCTATTTGGCTACTTAAAAAACCATAACAAAAATACTCCCCATATTCCTTTTTCACAATTTAGATGTGAGAGAAGCAAGGGATTCCATTTTCAAGATGGGACAACAACAACAATAACAAAACCATTAATCTCCTTTCTATAATGAGAGAGCCAATTTGGTGTAGAGTTTAAGGCATCAGAAATTGGGAGACCATGAGTGCTAGTCCCACCTTAGGCACAAAGCCAGCTGGGAGACCTTAGGTCAATGTCTGTCTGTCTGTCTGTCCATCCCTCCCTCTGTCCCTCCCTCACCTCTACCTACAAAAAGAAGGCAATGACAAACCAATTCCAAAAATGCTGCCAAGAAAACTGTAGGGACTTATCTAGGGAATCACTAGGAATCAAAAACTGACTTGAAGGCACACACAAGGTATAGTGCATAATAATGCAGCACTCTCAGGAAATGAATCAAAGCCTGATAGGTTTTTATACTAATAAAGATAGTGAAGAAGCTTATGGTTGTATGATCTTTATCTATATGCCTGCCATAACTGGGTTGCAAAATTCCAGGCACTTTCTGGATGGCAGCAAAGGATTTGAGATTGAGATTTCTGTATCTCATTTTGTATCTCATTCACCATATTTTTCACTTGGCTTTCATGAGTAATTGGGAGACCAGGACACTCCCCTTAAAGCAATCAGCAGCTCATAGAAATACTGCAAAAATAATCAGTAAAAACACACTCAGACATACACAAATGCATACACCACTTACAAATATAATAATTAAACACTAAACATTTAAGATTTTTGGATACAAAAAAAGTTTTCATTTTCTTGTAAGAAATTTTCTTGTAACAAGGACTTCTCTTCAGCTGACAAAATGATAAAAAGCTGAATTAGTTCTTGAGGTTTAGTGAATCCATGGTGAAGCCTGCAAAATGTATCCCTACTGCTGGCCAAAGCTTGGAATGAACCACATAACTGTTGGCCACTGCAAGTGGTTATGTCTAATAAGATTTTAAGTTTTACTTTCTTTTTATTAAGTATTAAGTAGAAATCCAGCTCTGTGGAGAATTTCTTGAAACCCTAAACTGGGATCTAAAGCCCTTGATCCAATATTATAGATAGTTTCATTCTGCTACAATTATACTGTATTCCTGAGTCATTTAAAAAAACAAATAGTAGAAAATTTGGAATTCAAGTTTCCTGGAAACGTTAATATTTACTCAGAGCTAAACCAAGCTGATAAAAAATAGCGCACTATACTGCTTCCACCTCAATTTTTCTTCACTTAATTGTAAACTCAGAATGGCCCAGTTTGAAACAAGTTCATTGGGGCGGGGGTAGCGGGGTGGTGGTGAGAGTTTGGATTGTTCCTAACTAATTGTTATCTCCTCAAATAGAATATTTTGTACACCTCAGTACCAAAGGTGAATTTTTTAAAATATAGATATTGGAATATAGAGATAGACTTCTCTTTCCATACCTAGTATAAATCCAGATCAGCCCTGTGGGTATGCTTACAGTTGAGCAAATAAAAGCAGAAATCAAAAGAAGAGACACACAATTTCTGTCGTTCTCAGAGGGATTTGTGAAAAGCAGTAAATCTGTATTCTGGATGGAGAATTGTTCACTACTTTATTGCATTTGGAAAGGTAACTTGGGTGAGGGGAAGGAAGGAAGGAGGTGTCAGGCAGAGGTCAGGTGCAACCAAAGAGACACATTCCAAGTTATCTCTCTTAAAGACACTCATTTATTCAGCTGCAGAGAGGTGGGTCCTCCTATAAGATTGGAAGAACCCTGAATGCAGTTTGAAGCAAGTATATATAAATTTCTTGTTTTTACTTCATTACATAAGAGGAAACCAGCATACAATAGATAAAGTATAGAAGTTACAAAAATACTCATGCATGCATCTTGTCGTTTTATCATGTGTTTAGCTCCACAAAGTTGTGGCTTCTTATGGAACTTTCCACACTGCCAAGGGCCTACTAAGGCCTGAACTTTATTTCTGCCTTTTCAACATAATAACCTTTTAACCAATCATAAGAGTTAACAGAATCCTGATGGAAGGGAGGAAGAGAGGGAGGGAGGGAGGGAGGAAGGAAGGAAGGAAGGAAGGAAGGAAGGAAGGAAGGAAGGAAGGAAGGAAGGAAGGATGAGCAGGCAGAAAAGCAGGCACACAGCCTTTTATCTCCTGAATATGTAACATATTTTATTAAGAAATACATTTTATGATACTCAGAAAACTTTTAAAGCCAAGGGAAGTGAGTTTTGAAATAAAATAGACACTGAGATGATTTCTTTTTCTTTTAAATTTATGAAAATGAAAGAAAAGTATTTTGTAGAACATTTCTGGATTACAAAGTAGATACTGTATCTGTATATATTTTAGCAAGAATATTAGGGCCCATATAATTTTTTAAAATGCCCTTCCTTAGAACACATGGAAATGTTAGAGGTTTGATTAGTTTGTTTCCTATTATGACAAGCAGCAACCCTCCGAATAGCCCCCACATGATAGCACAGATAAAGCAAACACCCCTGCCCTATACAGTTCTCTGGATTTGCAAAGCTCAAATCTGGTAGTCCAAGTCGTGATGCAAACGTATTTAAGAACAAGCAGTGTAAAGGCCCTGTTCAAACATTTATTTAATTTGTTTTCATTTAAAGTTGTTTAGCATAGATTTTTCAAATCACAAGCATCATAAAAGTTCACTCCCAAAATGCATGAACTGTGGAGTAGCTTAATTGACTCAGCAATGGTCTGGAAGTAGACTTGAGGGAAAACAAAAGCTTGAGTCTTCACCCAGCCTATGTGATGCTGCAAAAGGATTGCCAAACTGCAGCAGCACAAGCATGAGCAAGACGCTCTTTTTTGGGAGGTCCAAAACTAATGTCACTGACACCTCATTGCTAGATGAGAGGGAACAGTAGAGTATACATTGAGAATTAAGGATTTGTGTTCATTGTCACTCTGCCTGCTCTTTTTCTATAAAATTGCTAAACTGAGGTCACTTCTTTCTGCCTGTCTTTCAAGGTACACAAGAGGACGTCCGTTTTGAGTCTTCTAGTAGGATGTAGATACTAATATTAGGCTTTATCCCAGTAAATAAAGCTCTTTTCTCTTATAAAACGTGCTTTGCTACATACATGTGTAAACCTCTTTATGTGTAAATCTGTAAGTCTCTGCCCTCTAGGCAGGCAATGGCATTACATGGTCTACTTCAGGGGTCTTCAAACTTGGCCCTTTTATGACTTGCAGGCTTCAATTCCTCAGTCTGGCTGAGGAATTCTCGGAGTTGAAGTCCACAAGTCATAAAAGGGCCAAGTTTGAAGACCTCTGGTCTACTTGGATCAAGGCAACACAATTGGCTAGTGGGCTGACTATAAGAAGATGAAAAAATGGACTCAATGTCATCATGCTCTGTTGAATGCAAGAACTGCTGCTTAAAAAGGCATTCTCTCTTTCTCAATCAATTAACCTGAGCTTGCTGATGCATTAGATTTGCCTACAAATATACAGGGGAGGCTTACTAAAATTTGAAACCATCCTATAAATCAACAGGGAGGGTTCATATACTGGCCCAGAGATGTTATGAGATCAAAATGTTATGATATCCAATTATATACATAATAGAAGTATATTCTGTAACCGCATGTCATTGTCTTACCTTCCCACCCCTAAGTTTCCATCTGTGATTTATCTTGCAGATGTTTACTGCATGAATTTCATATAAATAAAGCTAGATGTGTTCTATAAAATATAATTATAATTATAAATTATAAATATATTTTATAAATATAAAATATAAGTATAATATGCAACTCATTGAATTCTTCATTAAAAATAAATTCAACTGCTGTTTTGCAATTTTTTTTTAATCAAAGATTTGAAAATTCCCTACAGCCAGGTCTAAACATTTATGCCCGAGGGAACTTTTTTTTTAATGGATGTGGAGGAAAAACTAGGGTCAAAATACTCATTTTATTAATCTTTTGTTATCAGCCTCTAGCAGTTCTAGCTTTTAGTTGAACGCCACTCAGAAATATTAGCTTCAAAGATTTTGAAATTAATAGCAATAATAAAGCTTACTGGTTTTCCATTATGGGGATGCTAAATATTGAAACTTCACACCAATAATATAATTTTTAGCTCTAAGAGGAAAAGGATTTCTCTGAGCTAACTCATGTTTTAAATTGGATTCATTACCTGTTAGCAGCAAGATCCGTTTAAATGACACACCAGAAATTAAAATTGTTTCATATTTTTGCATTAAATCTTTGGTGCACTTATTGGAAGAAGGCACACAACCTTTAGAAGAAATCACTGCATCTGGATGTGATACTGTTATAAAGAGTTGGAGTAGAAGCAGGGAGAGCCACCTTCTGCTCTATCATCAACTACAGACTATGGACCAGTCACTTTCTCTCAGCCCAACCAATCTCACAAGGTTGCTGTCTGGAGACAAGAAGAAGGAGAGAACAATTTGTAGGGTGCCTCCAACTCTTGAATGAAATAAAGACTATAAGTATTTTCTTTAAAAAAAAATAATAATCTCCTTCTCACCCCCATAGGTGGAATGTGTTTTCCTCATTTTGGGGTTCTCTACCAGAGGCCTAGGAATTTGAGAATTCTGCACAATATTTTAGCTGTTCCTATCATTGCATTCTTCTGGAAAGAGAGCTCTGATTTTGTAATTGGGATCTGTTTGAGCCCCTCTCCCAGCTTTGGGACTCACTGAATGCTCCTACCATGACTGGGACCACTTTGGCTTTAACTTTCCACATGCTCTCTGGTTCCTCCTTCAGGCCCTGATACTTCTTAAGCTTCTCATACTCCTTCTTCTTTTTCTACTATTGTATAAGTGTGGCTGTCACTTGGCACTGCTACATCAATCACTATCCTTATCTTCTGGTCCTTGTCTACTTTCATGCTGCCTCATTGATTGGCTAGTATCTGTCTGTCTGTCTGAATCTGGAAGTCCTACAGCATCTTAGCTCTTTTATTCTCCACAACCTTCTATAAAATCTCTCATCTGGACTTGGGAAAATCTAGGTTGTACACTGTGCAGTTGTTCCTGTACATCAGACATGTCAAGCACAAGGCCCGGGGGCCAGATCCAGCCCGCGAAGTGGTTTCATGTGGCCCACAAAGCCATCCTGGAAACAGTGAGGGAACGCCCCCCACTGCCTTGGCCCTGGCCCAGAGACCCTCCTCCTGCCAGAAACCCTCAGATCTGTCCCACTCCTGCCCAGGCCCCCATAGGAACCCTTCATGCAAAATATGTAGAGCTGGCCACGCCCACCCAGTAGGCCATACGCACTCTAGCCATGCCCACCCAGTAGGCCACGTCCACCCTGGCCATGCCCACCCGGCCCCCTGAGGGCAACCGCAATGCTGATGTGGCCCTCAATGAAATTGAGTTTGACACCCCTGCTGTACATAATGCTAGCTAAATCACACACAGAGCAGAATCCATTCCATTCACACTTACCATCAAAATCTGAAGGCAGTTGTCAGTATGTTCAGCCTGGAAAATTAATTGAGGTATTTACATACTAATATCACCTAATTGACATGATGACAGGATAATTAAGTTATAGTTTACTTTTGGCCAAGAATCACAAAATACACAGATTTGCCAGCAGCTTTCACAGGGCTGCATCTTCTCAAGCGCACAATGTTCACACAGCTGTGTCATCTCAGAAAAAGTCACTTGTTCTATTGAGAAGAATATATTTCCAATTTAGATGCTTTTCTAGCATGCGTGGATATGGAGTGGGATATAAGTTGGTGCAGAGGACCCACATAAAAGATAATAATCAGCATACGGCAAGCTGTTCTTATCTAGAGAATGCGTTGTACAAGATATTCTGTCTGGTAAATTATCCATCAAAAATGTCTTTCGAGAGTTCATGGCAGATGTTCAATTCAAAATGCATGCTACCTTTAAAATATGCAAGGCAGAAGAATTACCCCAGCTGATGCTTGCATGTGAGAAAGTAAAGAAAATAAGGTGGTTTTGATTTTCCTTTTTTTAGCACCAAGAGTTATTTTTGAGTGTAAGCCATTAAGCCAATCAAAAAGCTTCTTGTACTGACAGTAGATGCACTTTCAAGATCTAGGATTTCCTATTTAGTTCCATGCCTTATAAATACTCTGCTGCTAAAGGCTACTGGTTTCATCTTTGATATTGTAAAGTTAGATTTGTTGTTGTTGTTGTTGTTGTTAGCTGCGAAGTCGTGTCCGACCCATTGCGACCCTATGGACAACATTCCTCCAGGCCTTCCTGTCCTCTACCATCTTCTGGAGTCCATTTAAGCTCACGCCTACTGCTTCAGTGACTCCATCCAGCCACCTCATTCTCTGTCGTCCCCTTCTTCTATTGCCCTCAATCTTTCCCAGCATTAGGCTCTTCTCCAGTGAGTCCTTCCTTCTCATTAGGTGGCCAAAGTACTTGAGTTTTAGCTTCAGGATCTGGCCTTCTAAAGAGCAGTCAGGATTGATCTCCTCTAGGACTGACCGGTTTGATCGCCTTGCGGTCCAAGGGACTCGCAGGAGTCTTCTCCAGCACCACAGTTCAAAGGCCTCAATTCTTTGGCGCTCAGCCTTTCTTATGGTCCAACTTTCACTGCCATACGTTGCAACTGGGAAGACCATAGCCTTGACTATACGCACTTTTGTTGACAGGGTGATGTCTCTGCTTTTTAGTGTGCTGTCTAGATTTGCCATGGCTTTCCTCCCCAGGAGCAAGCGTCTTTTAATTTCTTGGCTACAGTCCCCATCTGCAGTGATCTTGGAGCCCAGGAAAATAAAATCTGTCACTACCTCCATTTCTTCCCCATCTATTTGCCAGGAATTGAGAGGGCCAGATGCCATGATCTTGGTTTTCTTAATGTTAAGTTTCAACCCAAGTTTTGCACTCTCCTTCTTCACCTGCAACAAGAGGCTCTTTAGTTCTTCTTCACTTTCTGCCATTAGAGTGGTATCATCTGCGTATCTTAGGTTGTTGATATTTCTTCCGGCAATCTTAATTCCAACTTTTGATTCATCTAGCCCTGCCTTTCTCATGATGTGCTCTGCATATAAGTTAAATAGGCAGGGCGACAGTATACAGCCTTGCCGGACTCCTTTCCCAATTTTGAACCAATCAGTGGTTCCGTGTCCAGTTCTCACTGTTGCTTCTTGACCCGCATATAGGTTTCTCAAGAGACAAATAAGATGGTCTGGTACTCCCATCTCTTTAAGAACTTGCCACAGTTTGTTATGATCCACACAATCAAAGGCTTTAGCATAGTCAATGAAGCAGAAGTAGATGTTTTTCTGGAACTCCCTAGCTTTCTCCATGATCCAGCGTATGTTGGCAATTTGATCTCTAGTTCCTCTGCCTCTTCGAAATCCTGCCTGCACTTCTGGTAGTTCTCGATCCACATACTGCTGAAGTCTAGCTTGTAGGATTTTAAGCATGACTTTACTAGCATGAGAAATGAGTGCAATGGTGCGATAGTTTGAACATTCTTTGGCACTGCCTTTCTTTGGAATTGGAATGTAAACTGATCTTTTCCAATCCTGTGGCCATTGTTGAGTTTTCCAAATTTGCTGGCAAATTGAGTGTAGCACTTTTACTGCATTGTCTTTTAAGATTTTGAATAGCTCAGCTGGAATACTGTCACTTCCACTAGCTTTGTTGTTGCTCAGCTTTTCTAAGGCCCACTTCACTTCACATTCTAGGATGTCTGGCTCGAGGTCAGTGACCACTTCATTGTGATTATCAGGGACGTTAAGCTCATTCTTGTATAGTTCTTCTGTGTAATTTTGCCACCTCTTCTTAATCTCTTCTGCCTCTGTTAGGTCCCTGCCATTTTGGTCCTTTATCATGCCCATTTTTGCATTAAACGTTCCCTTCATTTCTCCAATTTTCTTGAAAAGATCTCTGGTCCTCCCTATTCTATTATTTTCTTCTATTTCTTTGCACTGTTCATTTAAGAAGGCATTCTTATCTCTTCTAGCTATTCTCTGGAATTCTGCATTCAATTGGGTGTATCTTTCTTTTTCTCCCTTGCCTTTCGCTTCCCTCCTTTCCTCAGCTATTTGCAAAGCTTCCTCAGACAGCCATTTTGCTTTCTTGCATTTCTTTTTCTTTAGGATGGTTTTGGTTGCTACCTGTTGTACAATGTCGCGAACCTCTGTCCATAGTTCTTCAGGCACTCTGTCTATCAGATCTAATTCCTTAAATCTATTTGTCACCTCTACTGTATATTCAACAGGGATATGATTTAATTCATACCTGAGTGGCCTAGTGCTTTTCCCTACTTTCTTCAGTTTAAGCCTAAACTTTGCAAGGAGAAGCTCATGGTCTGAGCCACAGACAGCTCCTGGTCTTGTTTTTACTGACTGTATAGAGCTTCTCCATCTTTGGCTGCAGAGCACATAGTCAATCTGATTTCTGTGTTGACCATCTGGTGATGTCCATGTGTAGAGCCGTCTCTTGGGTTGTTGGAAAAGAGTGTTTGCTATGACCATCGTATTCTCTTGACAGAATTCTATCAGCCTGTGCCCTGCTTCATTTTGCACTCCAAGGCCAAACTTGCCTGTTATTCCAGTTATCTTTTGGCTTCCTACTTTAGCATTCCAATCCCCCATGATGATAAGAACATCATTTTTTGGTGTTAGTTCTATAAGGTGCTGTAGTGCTTCATAGAACTGGTCAATTTCATCCTCTTCAGCACTGGTGGTTGGGGCATAGACCTGGACTACTGTGATATTGAATGGTTTGCCTTGGATTCGAACTGAGATCATTCTGTCATTTTGAGGATTGTATCCCAGTATTGCTTTTCCTACTCTTTTATTGACTATGAAGGCTACTCCATTTCTTCTGAAGGATTCTTGCCCACAGTAGTATACCTGATGGTCATCTGAATTAAATTCACCCATTCCTGTCCATTTTAGTTCGCTGATACGTAAGATGTCGATGTTCAGTCTTGTCATCTCTTGTTTGACCACGTCCAGTTTTCCTTGATTCATGGATCTTACATTCCAGGTTCCTATGGAGAAAAAATCTTTACAGCATCGGACTTTCCTTTCACCACCAGACATATCCACAGCTGAGCGTCCTTTCGGCTTTGGCCCAGTCGCTTCATTCTTTCTGGCGCTACTAGTACTAGCCCTCTGCTCTTCCCCAGTAGCATATTGGACACCTTCTGACCTGAGGGGCTCATCTTCCAGCGTCATATCGTTTTGCCTTTTGGTACTGTCCATAGGGTTTTCATGGCAAAGATACTGGAGTGGTTTGCCATTTCCTTCTCCAGTGGATCACGTTTTGTCAGAACTCTCTGCTATGACCTGTCCGTCTTGGGTGGCCCTGCACGGCATAGCTCATAGCTTCATTGAATTACGCAAGCCCCTTCGCCACGACAAGGCAGTAATCCATGAAGGGGAAAGTTAGATTAGATAGAATTAAATGTCACTGAACATTTAATAAGAACCATGGTCAATAGTAAGAGATGCTGGTATTTATATTTTGCAACATCTGGAGTATCGTAAGTTTTCTACTTTTATTTTTGGGTAGACGTAATGAAAATGACTAAAGTATTAGACGAGGACTACAAAGACCTATGTTCAAATCCATCTTCAGCCATTGAATTTCACTTGATGACTTTGTTCAGTCACTTTCTCTCAGCCCAGCAGATTCTATATTATTGATATGGGAAACATTGGAAGAAGGAAAGCTATATACATCAGCTTGACATCCTAGAAACTATAAATCCAATGAACAAATAAAAAAACAAAAGAGGAGGAAAATCTCACTGGTTCATTTATTGGTGGGTTAAATCCAAACTGTGTAGATCTGTGGGTTTCTGGTTCCATTAAGGAATTATTTGGATTGCATATTTCAAAGCAGAAAAATCTGAAAGGCTGTTAGAGTCTCCTACGATCCTAAACATGTTATCCAGCAAGTACTGGAGTCTAGATAAATCAAAATTTGCTGCTCAATTCACATCAGCACAATGTCTTGCAACAATTTAGTAGAAGCAGGACATAATCCAAAAAATTTGGAAATCACTCAACTCATTTGCAATCCTGATGACACACCAGAAATTATAATTGGCTTTATAACAGCCTTCTTTGGACCCTTCTGCCAACTCACTATAGATAGGTTACTAAAGAAGAATATACATATGGCAGAGATTTTATTTCAGCCAAGAGATAGGACAGAAGTTTAGAACCGCATTGGAATCATTGAAATTGCTTTCCACGGTTGATAAATATGCATGAGACAGCTTTATGTCTTCGGTTTATAGGTATATATCCTATCCTGGCTGAAGTTCTTAGAAAGATAGTAATGTTTTCCAGCCTTGTAGCTTCTAGACATGTAAATTTTAACCCCTTAAATTATCCTAGGCGGTGTGAAAATTGCTGAGAATTCAAGGATGTCAAGTCTATGTATTTGGCAATTGATCTGGGACTTTCCTGGGAAGCCAGAGTTTTTCAGGGCAAAGATACCAGTTAAGTCAGTGACTACCAGTAGCCTAGTTCTAAGGGTGAAATACATAAAGCAAAACAATTTGTTAAGGTGATAAACAGAAAGAAGATATGCCAGATTTACACGTTCATGTTGTCAAAAGACACACTGTTGTTTTCATCCTAGCATGCAATAGATGTTTATCATGTCTTACTATATTGAATGTCTGGAAATTTCTCCTGAATTCAAACTGGGATCCTGACAGTTGCCAAAGTTGAGAAACATTTTCAAAGAAAGTTAGGTTAGTAAGCAAGTTCCGGGTCTTGGCAAGATGGCCAGAACTTTGGATTGCATAATACAGGGCTGGTTCTACTATCTTTCATTAGAGGAATTGCTGTTTCAATGTTGTCTAGGAATCATGACAATGAGACCTTGAAAATGCTGGCAAGAGCCTGATAGTCTCATAACTCCCATCCTGCTTGAGGCTGGCTGCAATCATTAAGATCCTGTGTCTTTCAGTAAGATTTAACACCTAAATCAATTGTAAATCATAAATCAGGGTGACTTGAGGTTTATCAGGCTCTGCTTCGGAGCATTGCTGAGCTAAACAGAACCACGTGAAAATTTTTATCAGAAGTTGATGTTAAGTATTGAAATAAGAAATCCATTTTAAACACAATCATTTAATGTAGGTCTGTAACCCAGTTAAACCACTCAGAATTTAGAAATTGTGTTTTAATCTGTTGGTTAATTAACTGATTGATTTCTACATACATACTTAAATTAAAAAAAACAGTTTGGGAGAGAAAGAATTTTTTTGTTGAATTATAAACAGCCCTGCCATGTGACACAGCAGCTTTTCTTTTTATGAGGTATTTCTTCTAGTGCTGAGCAACAGAATATGTCAGATGAGATTTATTTTTAGTACTTTTAAAAAGGTGGTGACTGATTAAACAGAGCAGACATTTTACCAACTTGTATTTTTGAAAAAAATTAGCAGATGTAACAAATTACTAAAAGACCAATTTATAAGATAGGAGTAAATATGTAAATAGGATAGAAATAAATAGGCTGAGGGCAAAAGGAGTAAACAGAATGGTACTTGATTATTACTTGGGTGAGAGGTTACTAAAAAAAATCTCAGGACAATAGGCAAGACTTTGATGAAAAAAAAATCCGGCACAAAACTGGTGCAAAAAATCTATATGGATCAAAAGTCCAATTAAACTTGCAGGAATCTTTATTTTTTATTTAGTTTATCCTCATGTTACAAAAAAAACACATTTATTTCCATAGATACAGTTCTAGCCAAGGTCCATGGTTTTATGACCTTCCTCCATTTATTTTTTTAGCTTGGTTAGGTTGTTCTTTAATTTCTGTCCTGGACGTGTGTTTGCAACCATTTTTATTTCAAATACGTGGTTCCCAGGTAAATCCCAGGGGGATGGAGGTTAGAAAACTAATAAAGAAAGACAGTGCATTGGCCATAAATGAAAATTAAACCTTTATCTCTCTCTCTCAGTAGCATTTCCTCACAACTTTTCCTAAAGTGCAAATAGTTACATCTTTGGGGCGCTTTGTCATCTGACTTTCTTTTTAAGCAATATCTAAAGATTCTTAGAACTGACATACTGTCGTACCAATACTTGGGATTTGCTTTCCATATTCCATTAGTACTTTCTGCCCTTCAATTCTATATCACATACAGAGTGACTAACAGTGCTTGAAAGTTTGGGTTTAATTGATATTGTTTGGACAACCCTTGACTTTTTGCCAACGCACTTGGCATAAGACCTGCATCCCTTTTGCTTCCATGGCTGTCTGAAGACATTACTGGGTTGCTCTAGTTTCTTTATGTTTTCTGGGCTGCAGGTTTTTCCTCTTCCTTAAAATGTTGAGTTATTTCACCAGTTCACTGCCTTCTATTGCTGTTTGCCTTTATCCATTCCCTTAATTTAAGCACAGAGGTTGCTTTTGTTTTGTTTTTTTAAGTACACAAGGAAAGAAGGCTGGTTCATTTTTCTGAATTGAATGCCCAACAGGGAAGCAAATGCTGGAGGAAATGGGAGCCACTGCTCATTTTTGGAGTCCTAATTACTGGCAAGTTTGTTTTTAAGAGTTTTACAGGCTTCATGAGATTCATGCTATTAGATCTGGGCTATAAAAATCTGGATGACCACTAGATGGCAGCAAAGAAAACGCTAACTATGATAAAGAACCTAAATTTCTTTTCACACTATTTGAGTAATATCCTGAAAATATTATACAGACACAGGTAGTCCTCGACTTATCACTCCAATTGAGCCCAACATTTCTTTTGCTAAGCACGTTAAGTGAGTTTTGCCCCATTTTAGACCTTTCTTGCCATTGCTGTTAAGTGAATCGCTGCTATTGTTAAATTAGTAACACAGTTAATTAATTAATTAATTAATTAATTTTATTTGTATACCGCCCTTCTCCCGAAGGACTCAGGGCGGTGAACAGGGCAATACATGTTAAAAACAGAATACAAAAATTAAAAAAAGATTAAACAAGTGCCCAGAACTCTTAAATAGATTAAAACGCATTTAAAAGTAATAAAAACCCAACCCCCTCCCATCAGGCCAGGCCAGCTTGTTCAAGTTGATAAGTGAATCTGGCTTCTCATTGACTTTGTTCGTCAGAAGGTTGCAAAAGGTGATCACATGACCCTGGGACACTGCAACCCACATAAATACATGCCAGTTGCCAAGCGTCCAAATACTGATCATTTGATCATGGGATGCTGTTATGGTCATAACTGTGAAAAACAATTGTTAAGTCACTTCTTTCAGTCAGTGCCATTGTAACTTTGAACAGTCACTAAATGAAGGGTTGTAAATCAAGGACTATCTGTAATGAGATGATGATGTGGAACTTATATGTTTTTGCTGGGTTTTTTCCTGAACCATTTCATGGGGCCATCTGTTCTAAAGAACAAAAGTTAAAGAACAGTTTTTAAAAGGACATTATTCCCTAGAAGTATGGACCTCATGTGGAGGGGAGGGCATTTGCTTCCATTTCCACTGACCTTGGAAGGCTGAAAACAGCAGGCAAATACCATAATGAAATTACTTTCAACCCCAAGCTACCACAAATCCTGGTGTATATAATAAAACCCCTTCACCCCTCTTTGACACACAGAGAGAAGGAAAATAAATTGCTTGCGTACAAGTCTCCTTTTTGCATTCTTATAGATGCATAGCTCTGCTTGTGCATTCAACAAAATACAGGCAATTATGAGGAAGAGTGGAAAAAGCCAGCAAGCCACATTTCTGTTTGAAAGACCTGCTAGGGTGACAACTGGGAAATGTGATAATTTAAGGGCTTGGGTAAATGGGGGAAACATCCACAAGCCCCACAGCCTTCCATGCTTCAAGGAGCTTTACTGCCTTTTTCAAATACAATGCTACTTGTGTTGAAAATAAAGTGATTCAGTTGCCAAACTCAGAAGATAGCATGCAATTACGGGAGTTCAGAAGTGGTTCAGGAGTGATACCTTTGATTAAAAAAAGGAAAAAAAACCAAGTTTATCCTTTCCCTTGATAAATGTTGGTCTTTGATGTAGCTAATAAAGGAACTTTTTTTTTAGAAACAGCCATAGGCTAAAAGGCTGCACTTTTAAATATACATATAAACTGAAGAGGATGTTGCAGTGAACATCCTTTTACATTGTGTAAAAGTAAGGTAGTGATAGGACAATACAAATCTGAACAAAATATTGACCAGCATTTAGGCATGAAATCCAGCTTGGGTGTCTTGGGCCAGTCACTCTTTCAGCCCATGATGTCAGGCTTGGTCAATTTCCTGATGCAACCAATGGATCAATACTTGATTCATTTGGAAAAAGCTGATTGGAGGAAAAAACTGGGAATAAGAAAAATTATCGTGTTGTGACTAAACCCTGGCTCACCTAAAACAACCAAATTACTTTGAAGATGCATCTTAATTGTATTTGTATGCAAACAATAACACAATAATATGCTGGGTTCCCAGGAACACTTTGGCACTTTGCTAAGCATCCTTGATCAGGTCAGGACTTATACAGGTAGCCTCGACTTATAACCATTTGTTTAGTGACCGTTCAAAATTACAATGGCACTGAAAAAGTAACTTATGTCTGTTTTTTACACTTATGACCATTGCAGCATCCCCATGGTCACATGATCGAAGTTCAAATGCTGGGCAACTAGCATGTATTTAGGATGGTTGAAGTGTCCTGGAGTCATGTGTGTCAGCTTTTGCGATTTTCTGACAAGCAAAGTCAGTGGGGAAGCCACATTCACTTAACAGTTACAGAAATAAAATGTCTAATGGTTTAAGTAATGATATTGTGAGTTCTGTTCAAGTTATTTGGGCAGCTGGCAACTCTTTCATTCTTCTGCTGACCTTGTGTTAGCTAAATTTCCTATTGACATTTACATTAGTGGCTATACAAAAAAAAAAACAATTGCATCATACACTTGATCTTATTTTCTCTGAGATTCATTTACCGACCTAAGGCAGAAGAGTGAATAATTTCATGGCAAAAACTGCTGAGGTCTCTCCCTTTTTGAACATTCTTAATATATCCCTTGAGGAATTAAAATGAAAATAACAGGGCTTCAGAAAAGAGTACACAAAAGTCATTTTCCCCCAAATGACATGGGAGCGTGGAGCGAACAAAGCTATAAAAGCACAATCCATATCAAATTATTCTTAGTAGAAGGGCAGCTAAAATTAAAGAATGGTATGAGAAACAGATAGCTTCTCCTTATCAGTAGAGTATTTAAGTTTATGGTTTTTGTCTTTTTTTTTAACCCACCCTGGAACTGGACAGGAACTGAAGAGACAGAAATAGTCTGGGATCAGCAACCAATTAGGAGGCTATGATTATGACCAGCTCTGTGTAGCCTTTTGGTAAAGTCTCCAACATGTACAAGAAACTAATACAGATGACTGGGCTTAGGGCTTGATCAGACAGATACCCAGTAAGGAAGATAAGAAACAACAGCAACAAAGCAGCAACTCTAATCAAGGCCATGACTTTATGCTTAAAAGTCATGGCCTTGATTAGAAGTTGCTGCTTTGTTGCTGTTGTTTCTTATCTTCCTTACTGGGTATCTGTCTGATCAAGCCCTAAGCCCAGTCATCTGTATTAGTATGATGCTTAAAAAGCCCTAAGCCCAGTCATCTGTATCAGTATGATGCTTAAAAAGGTTGGGAACCACTGAGCTAAAGGTTTGGGACAGTTTATATTTTTTGTAACAAAATTTGGGGAGCCAAATATTTATTTATTTTTTATTCATTTAATTAGATTTCTATATCGCCCTACAGTATTTCCGAAGGAATCAGGGCAATTTACAGGGCAGCATAAAATACAATATAAAAGATAATATAAAATTAAAATAAATTAAATTAATTAAGCCCAACAATAGAGTCCATCTGTTGAAGTAGTCATTTTATTAACTTTGGAGGGACCATGCCTCTCAATGCAGTACTAGAAACCATCAAGAACAGTTTTGTCTTGGTCAATAAGTTGGTTATTATATAGGATATTTAATATTATTAAGTCCTTAGTAATGATTCCAATTCAGTTCAGAATCCACTTCTGAATTAGCAACTTTTCCACTGTTTTCAAGGACATGTTTTTTCCCCCTTTTTATGAATTCTCTCCAGGATGATAATGTTAGTCCATTGGCACAAGCTGTTTCATATGCTTCATTAAACACTATAAATCTAACTCTCTGACCTATAATGGAAGAGTTCATGATAAACATCCTTTATAGAGAAAACATATCTTAAAAGAAGAAAAGTTTTAAGTTTGATCAGAGAAATGAAAAATGTATTTAAAAGTTTATAGGAAACAACAGGAAGACCTGCCCTACATAGAAAAGATGTTCATCAAATGAAAGATTATTTGGGTGTGAGAGTCTGGTCATAGAAATCAACAGGCGTTTTGGAGAGTCAAAAGAACGTTTGGGCATGCATCTACAAAACGTCTTGCTTCATGCTTGAAATGGTTTCATAGGAATCAATGAGAGTTTAATGACAGCAAAGGAACACAAATCTCTTGTGTTCCTAACTACCAGCTGCTGACACCTGTCAGCTGTCAACCATGCATGTAGAAAATACCATTTTGCATGCTTGATATATATTTCTTCTAGAAATTGCATTCAAATAGCATTGTATCAAATCTTAAGATCAGAACAAATTTCAATGGGCTAACTGCAGTTTTAACCAAGGCTGTATAGAAAGCTGTCTCAAAACAGTGGAACAACCTGCCTCCAGAAGTGGTGAATGCTCCAACACTGTAAGTTTTTAAGAAGAGACTGGACAGCCATTTGTCTGAAATGGTATAGGGTTTCCTGCCTTAGCAGGGGGTTGGACTAGATGACCTCCAAGGTCCCTTCCAACTACTTCTTCTTCTTCTTCTTCTTCTTCTTCTTCTTCTTCTTCTTATTATTATTATTATTATTATTATTATTATTATTATTATTATTATTATTATTATTATTATTATTATTATTATTATTATTATTATTATTATTATTATTATTATTATTATTATTATTTGAGATGATTGAGTCCCTAACTCAGTATTGTCTGTTTCTGGGCTTCATGTTGTGAGCTCCTTCAATGATTCCTCAAACCTTTTTTAATAATTTTATTCAAAGCAGTGAACTACATTCTGAAAGCAAAGCAAAAATTAAAAATTAAAAGCATTAGTTCAAATTAACATAAAAACATACAGACATTTACAATTAAAAGACTGGAAAATGATAGGTTTTAACGGCTATCCTAAATTCCTAAACAGTCTTACTGTTCAACATTAAACAGCACACAGGACAAGGTAGATCAACAGCTTTCAGTGTTGCCTCAGGGCCACATTCCCAAAGAGTCTAGAATTCCACTATGTTCAAAATCTGGAGAACTAGCAATGGCACAATTTACATTCCATCCAGTTTCCTGCAAAGATAGGAGAGTAGTGAAACTACTTTGGCCACTTCCTATCATACCACTATCTGCCAGTTATTTCTTAAATGCTTATATTGAGCTGTAGATGTTGGCAACTAAACTGTAATCATCAATGGATGTAAAACAAATGTTCTCCTCTGACAACAGCCTTTTAGCTACACAATCCCCTATATCATGGGTCCCCAACCCCCGGTCTGTGGACCGGTACTGGGCCGTGGCATGCCAGCAACCAGTCCACACAAACAAGCAAAGTCCCATCTGTGGGATGCAGGCAGCACACAAAACCATGCACTCTCTGGGCCATGGAAAAACCTTTCTCTACAGAACTGGTCCCTGGTGCCCAAAAGGTTGGGAACCTCTGTCCTATATTCTTTGCTATCAAATGTGGAAAGTTTGATACAGCAGGAAACTAGGGAATATTATGGAGAGAAAAGAAAAACATACAAAAAGAGTTTGTAGCACATCTACTATTTCATTGCTCAGTAGCTGGTATAGTTTTCAACATAGTTACTGCAGGATCCAAAGTGGGTCAGTCACTGGGACCAGAGGTTTAGTCTTCCACATTTTCAGACTCGTGCTGGAGCCCATCCTCAGGAAACCTCTTTCTCACAATGTTCTGCAATATTATCCTGGGACAGGTATATTTGCATTCATTTGTAACATGGTTACTGCTCAGATCATTTAGAGTCTTGGGAAAAACAGCATCAGGACTACATGGCAATTCCAAAATATGTTTATTTCTACCAAGCACAATCATGAAACATTGCATTTTTAATCTGAATCAGGAAACCTTTCTTAACTCTAAAGCAAGAAATCAGACTTGAATCTGGAACTCAGCATGTATTCAAAACTAGGAAGTCTATCACTTGTAGTCTCTTAAAGAGACATTGGGAATTAATGCAGTGTAATTTGAGAAAGAAAGGGAAGGAGTGATGGAGAGAAAGAGATCTGGGTTGAATCTGAAATATAATTATATCTGGAATAACCATTGTATTTTTACAGCCTCTCAAGGTTTTCTGTCCATATCTTTTGTGTTTGTAAATTGTGGCATTTTTCTTTGAAAAATAGAGGAAATTTATACCTTATTTGTGCTAAAACATTAAAAATTATAGATCATTTTTACTATTTGGTTGAAAACATTTTGAAAATTTAAAGTCTATGGGCCAATTTAGTTTTGCATAACTAACAAAGTAATTTAGTCTTGATGAGATTATAGCTTAAGCATTTTACTCCAAAAATAGATATGCTTAAGGTTGAATGATTATTGGAATTCAGCCCAAATCTGCTGGCAGTCTGTACTTTTGAGAGAGCAGCCCATAAACCATTAAATTGTTAGCAAATTGGGAACAAATTAATTGCTTTTGATTACATATTAATATATCAACAATACGGGCCTATATACATGTGTGCCTATTTTATATTACTGTCAAACATAGGAAAGCAATACAGGTAGTCCTCAGCGAGCAATCATTTGTAATTATAACAGTGATGAAAAAGTAACTTTATTATTTATCTATTCATTAAATGTTTATGGCCAGTCCTCATATTTACAATTGTCATAGTTCTGTAAAGCAAAGGAAAACTGTAGTAAGATTGTAAGCACAATTGTTTTCACTTGGCAACCATTTTGCTTAACAAGTTGTCAGTCCGACAGTGGTCACTAAATAAGGATTACCTGGACTTCTGAAGGAAGAAATGTTGAACTGAAGATGGCTTCATGAAAAGTGGTGTCAATGACTACAGTGTAATGAAGAAATAGTGAGTAAACCAGCTCTTCAAAACTTTTCCAGATAAGAAGAGGACTTGAGATCACCCACAAGTTCTCCATACCTTTGCTCCTCTTGAGAAGACTCCAGAACAGAGGTCTCCAGTGGGTTTAGAGCTCTGGGAGATGAGGGAGTAGCCATCTTGCTCAAACTGCAATTACCACTTTTGAAACGACACTAAGTTTGCATATTTCCTTTTCTAATCACTTTTGAAAATTTCTTGTTAACTGCTTTTCGGCTATTAGAAATCATTGGATTGACAAGCTTGATGGCACCAGGTTAGTTACCTTCAGTGCTTAGTGGAAGAAATGTTTAACTACAACTTCAAGGTTTTAAAAAAAATCTATTTTGGAATAAGCAGCAAAAAGGTGATTAATACTTTTATTTTCAGGAAGTTACAAATAGAATTCTGATAAGTTTGTAAATAAGATTCTGTAATTAATTATAAATATCCTTTCCTGTAGAAAAAAACTGTTTCATTTTGAATTAAAAAAAACATAATGTAAGATTTTAAAAATTAAATACTAAAGTGAACTAAAGTGTAATTAAGGGAGAAGAGCATATAAATTCCATTTACAATTGCAGGATAAAAAAAAATACTCAAACGTTGGAAACACCGAACGATATTTTTGATCAATGAACTCAGAGGTTAATATTAATAGAATCAACACAGACATCTGCCTCTATGGAAAGACTGTGTCTAAAAGATATTATGGAAGACTGAGTTCAGAGTGGATTTACAAATGACAAGCTACAAGAATGATATTGAAAAAAGACGCTACACTGGACATAAATGCTGTCATACAAAAGAAACGAGACAGACATAGCAAACATAAAGACACACATGCCCACCCCAATCACAAACCTCAGGATAACCACCAAGTTTTTAGCAGTTTTCTAAACATCACAAATGTGGGACCCAGATTAATCTCTTGAAGAGGAGGATCCACCCCAGGGTAGCCTGAGATTCTGTCATCCATGTGATGTAAGAGAAATGCTTGTATAGTAGCATTTCTATTTAGTTATTTCATTGTTTTTACAGAGCTGCAATAGCAGATTTTTTTAAAAAAAATCATGAGATCAGCCATTATCTTGAACTGTTCCTGTCCCTCTTCTTGTAATTGCATTTAAATAACTGAAGAATGTCATCATGTTCCCATCTTTACTTTCTCATCTTCTTTTCCATTAACCAACGAAGCCAAATTCATTCATTCTCTGAAATGGACCTCAAGACTATCCATCATCTGAGCATGGGAGCTTTTTGTAGATCATCAGCATCTTTATTTCAGTCGATGTCAAAGGTGGGAAATACAGAGCTCAAAGAATTAGTGAAAGTGGAGTAATGAGTATATTTCCAAAAATTCTTTAGTGCTTTCATTTAAGAATGCCATGAACAACAAGATGATTTGTTCAAAACCTAGAAACTGTAGGAAGTATTTTCAAATGAGGTTTTTAATTATATTATGGCTTTGTTTCATTCATGGATCTCTACGGAGGAAGGATCCAGACAGCACCACTTAAAAGCATAAAGATAGAGCAGCAAATCAGTGTCCTTAGACTGATAAGAAAATCCACAAACTCTGCATCATTGTATAGCATAGTAAAGCTATCAAACAATTCAGATATTACTGGACTCCAAAATCACATCATCCTGGATCAGGCCTAGATTCTGTATTTTGTTTCTTACAAACATGGTCAATGATCAGAAAAAGCATTCAGGAGTCCTGCTTAAGATATAATTTTTCCAATAGAAGCTTCCTTGCACTTGATTCAGTTAAAATAGTTTTTGCTCTAGTTGCTGTTGTTGGAAATTTTTCCCATGGAGTTACTCCCAATACAACTGCAGTCCATTTTCATGATTTATATACAATTTCGGTTACCCTTAAATCTTATTAATAAGACTTATTTTATCAGCAGGCACTGATTATAGAAATGTTAAATAAGAGTGGGTCTAATAATTACTCCCTTTGGATTCCTGCTTGAAACTGTTGTTTGTATTGATGTCTCAACATGAGCAATTACACTTTCAGGTGTTTAATTAAGTCAGTTGATAAGCTATTTTACACCTGAGCACAACTAATTCGATTTTGTTTAAAGTTTAAGATTAATGGAAGGCCTCAAAACCTCAATAAATTCAAAATGTGTTGCTTTAACGCAATTCTCTTTCTCAACCCAATGACTAGTTTATTGATATAGTCCCTTAATAGGAAACAAATATATTGATAACATTATCTATATTAATATTGCAGAGTTGCTGTCCTAAGCAGATTTACCTGGTAATTTAGAAGAAGGTTATACTATTTAAAAAAAAACCTCAAATCTCAGAAAGAATTAATGTGTTGTTGTTTCCCCATCATTCATATTTCTTGGAGTGCACCCAATGAGATAAGTCTCTTGTTTCCTCTAGTGCTAAAGCTTATGATGAGGTTCTCCACATCCAATATACTACAACTTGCCGTGATAATAAGAATTCCAAAAGCATCATGGTATCAGCCTGAGATATTATGCAGTTGAAAAATAACTTGGAGTTCCTCTTTTAAATGGGAGATGAGCAGTAGTCCAAAAGTTTATGAGAGGATACAATGGAACCAGACTTTCCAAGTGGGAGAAAATGGCAATGGGATTCCAAATGCTTTATATTGCATTAGACAGGTAGTTCTCCCTAAGTTTCATTTTCAAGGCTGTGGATGGCCAGAAGATGACATAATGGAACTTTGCCTAGTCAAGTGACACCAAGAGGCAATTGTATTCCATCTGGCTTTATTCTCAAAGTGACCCACTTCTTGAAGATGAGCAATTAATCAATTCAGCATATATTTAGATGCCTTCCCTTTTGATTGACCTGTCTGATATTGATGAACATAAATCACTGGGACCTGATGGACTGTACCCCAGAATGCTGAAGGAGGTGGCAGATGACATCTCAGAACCACAAAAACCCTAGAGCACCGGGGAACTACCAGAGGATTGGAAAAGAGCAGATGTGGTTCCCATCTTCAAAATGGGGGCAAAAACAGACCCAGGAAACTACAGATCAACCAGCCTAACATCAATACCTGGGAAGATACTGGAAAAGATAATCAAAAACAGATCTGCAAATATTAGAAACAAAGTTTGTTAAAAACAGATCATGCCAAACCAATCTTATTTCATTCTTTGATCAGGTGACAAAATTGATGAACAGCAGAATGCTGTGGACATGGTATATTTAGACTTCAGCAAGGTATTCAACAAAGTAGACCACAACCTAGTTCTTGGAAGACTTTAAAAAAGTGGGAAAGACAGCATAACCATCAGATGGATTTTCAGCTGGCTGAGAAACCACACTCAAAAAGTAGCCCTTACATCTACAGAGACAGAGGTAAGCAGTGGGGTACCACAAGATTCGTCTTAGGCCCAGTACTCTTCAACATCTTCATAAATGACCTAGATGAGGGAATAGAAGAGGAACCTATCAGATTTGCAGATGACATTAAGCTGGCAGGAAGGTTGATAGGTTCAAGATCCAGAGTGATCTTGACAAACTTGAACACTGGGCCCTATCTAACAAATTTAAGTTCAACGTAGAGAAAAGTAAAGTCTTACACTTAGGCAAAAAAAGAAAACCAAAGTACACATATAGATTGGGTGAAACCAGTCTTAATAGCAGCAACTATGAGAGGAATCTTGGAGTCAGTGGACAATCAATTAAATATGAGCCAACAGTGTCCAGCAGCAGCCAAAAAAGCCAACACAATCCTAAATTGCATTAACAAAAGGATTCAATCAAGATCACATGAGGTACTAATACCACTCTATAAAACCTTACCAAGACCACACCTAGAATACTGCAATCAATCACTATAAAAATGATGTTGAGACTCTGGAGAGAGTGCAGAGAAGAGCAACAAGGATGATTAGGGGACTGGAGGCTAAAACATATGAAGAACGGTTACAGAAACTGGGCATGGCTAGTCTAGTGATAAGAAGGACCAAGGGAGACATGATAGCAGTGTTCCAATATTTGAGGGGCTGTCACAGAGAGGAGACGGCCAACCTATTTTCCAAAGCACCTGAAGGCCAGACAAGAAATAACAGATAGAAACTGATCAAGGAGAGATTCAATTTGGAAATGAGAAATTTCCTGGCAGTGAGAACAATCAACCAATGGAGCAGACTGCCTTCAGATGTTGTTGGTGCTTCTTCACTGGAGGCTTTCAAGAAGAGACTGAATTGCCATCTGTCAGAAATGGTGTAGGCACTCCTGATTGAGCAGGGGGTTGGACTAGATGACTTACAAGGTCCCTTCCAACTCTTCTACTCTATTCTATTCTACTCTACTCTACTCTACTCTACTCTACTCTACTCTACTCTACTCTACTCTACTCTACTCTACTCTATTAAGTGCAATTTGTGAATAAGAAGACTTAGTTTCCCTGAACACTCAGTTGAAATGGGGGTAGGAGGCAGGAATGGCATATTTAGATTTTGCTCATCAATGAAACATCAAAAGCATTTAAGATGTGCTTTGTATAAAATGATTACCCTGGAAACATTTGATTTCAGAAAAATTACTTTGCCTTTATGGCAACCATCAGAATTATTCAGGGAACTGAAAAATTGGAATGACTAGTTACCTAGCAGTATGAAATTATTTCAGACAAATATGAATCTTATGACTATAAAATAATGCTATCAAAGATTATTCTGAACATGTGCTATACTGTGATCAGGGATGGACAAATCTGTCAGTTTTGGTTCCACTTATTTTCTTCTTTTTTCCAGCAGTATGTTTAGCTTGATGCATTTCTTCATCTATAAAAATAGATGCAAAAACACACCAAGCTAAACGTACTGCTGGAAAAATCAGCATAAATGTATTTAGATTTTATTTATTTAAAGTCCATAAATAAATAAACTCATTTGTGTATGGATCAGCTGGGTTTAGAAAAAAAAATAAAGACATAGATGTTGATTATGATTTTAGCATATAAAGGTAAAGTTTCTTAGTCCTCAGGGAGAAGGGCGGTATATAAATGTTATTAAATTAAATTAAAATTAAATTAAATATATACATATACATATACATATACATATACATATACATATACATATACATATACATATACATATATATACATATACATATACACTTTTTTATTGATTTTTCCAATATTACAATAGTATCTTTAAAAAGCAACATGGTGTCTGGGTTACAATAGTTCCATTTCGTACAAATACATATTATTACAAATCTCCAATTTATTATAACCAGAATTTCCTCTCTTTATTCCTTTAATACGTATTATCTCTTATCTAAATAAACATATTTCTTATTTTTATCCATCAGTTTATTAAGTAGTTTTCTTACATTTATCAATACTTTAATATATTTTATATTTTAACATTCTATCTTTAAGACATCAAACACCTTATATATTTTTCCAGCTTTAATTTTGCATTAATATTAAAATTAAATGCTTGAAAGTTTCTCAATTTTATATTTCTAGGTGACCTCCCTTCCCTTTGCACGATTTCTAATATCTGGTAATATAGATACACTACTTATTTATTTCATTTCCATATCAACAAGTTGATAAAACAATATAATATTCTTGTTTTCATTATAATTTCCACATGTTAAAAATTAGCTAAAAATTTCTCCCATTTCAACATTTAATACATCCTTTCATCTTTCATATCACTACATCCAAGGTAAAGTTTCTTTTGACCTGAACTCAATTAGAAAATGAACTCAGTCTGGGGAGTTACTGTCTTTAATTCTTGTCAAGTGTAACACTCCTTCAGACACACTTGGGGAGGAACAACAGGTGGCACCTATGGCCAGAGATCCTTTGTACAAATTCTTCTTGTCCACCAAATGTACCACTCATGGTTATCGTCACTCATGTTGTAGTCACTTCCCATTTGGACTTCTGCAACATTCCCTTGATGGAGCTGCTCTTGAAGACTATCCAGAAATTTCAATTGGTTCAGGATAACATGCAAGCTTGTATACCTATTTCTTTATGCATGTATTCATTTATTAGATTTGAATAGCCACCTGTGTCAGGTGTGTGACTCTGGGTTGCCCACAATAATTAAAAATAACAGTGATAATAAAATTATAAATAACTGCAACAAACATACAACCATATTTAAACTACAATTAAAAGCTCAGTTAAACACAAATATAATCACAGTCAGGAGGTGGATGCAACCACACTCAGTACAAACCCTGAAAAGATTCACCTTTGCTATAAGACCTCCAGGGATAGATGACACTGCCCTAAAGGCCATCATTATTGGGACCAATCTAAGTTCTGGGGCAGGGGGATGATGTTCTAAAGGGTGGTTGCAGAAAAGTGTCTCTTTCTGGGTCTTGTCAGATGACATTCCTTAGTGGAGGAACCCATCAAATGCCTCTCCTGCTTGATTAGATGGAACAGGTTGATGTAACCAGGAAGGGGTGGTCTCTCAAATATTCTCATCCCATGCCATGTCGGGCTTTATAGGTTATTACCATATATGTACATACATGTTTTATAATTGCTAGTGCCAGCTAGTTCTAGAATTCCGATTGGAATTTTAACCTTGTTCTTCAGGATGCTGAATTTTGCTTTTCTAGATTACCATCATCACTATCTCCTTAAGGTTGAATAATGTGTCAGCATCTCCAACGTCAAGCCAACTTTCTATATACTACATCTAGATTTCTGATTCTATCAGTACAAATGTCCCAACTGTCAAAGTTCCTTGACTGGGGACTGATTCACTCATTCACTATTTCATTCATTCATTCATTCATTCATTCATTCATTCATTCATTCATTCATTCACTTATTTATTTTTTGTTCTCCTCTGATATCCCTTATTGCTTGTCATCAGTTTAGCTAATAAATGTCAAAAATCATTGGGGAATGTTGGGAGAGGCTGATAAAGTGTCATCACAAATCCTGTGGTTTATTAAGGACATTGCTTCTTAGCCTTGGAGATAGTTCAGCAGATTTTGTGGAATTTATTAGGAGTGTTTGATATGATCCCTGGACCATAATTTGAAATAGCTGCAGCTGCTTTGTAGTTTCAAGGAACAAATCCACAAGGCATTATTTGTGCAGGCCTAGTAGTTTGATAGCTCCACGCTGTCATAATAATGCATTCTTTTTTATTTATCTCAAGCAACATCTGATGGATTCTGTCACTATTGTTTAAAATTGTTTAAAATGACTGAATTTAAACACAAACTTCAGTTGAGCAGTATCATATATAAAGATAGTCCTCATATAGTGACCACAATGGCTCCGGCAATTCCATCGTTAAGCAAAGCGATTTCTAAATGAAACTGCCTCTAAGGTTGCTAATGTTCTTACTTCATCTTACTTCCTTTGCTTTACACAGCTGGGAAGGTGATAAATGTGGAAATCAGTTGCAAAGTTACCATTTTGTCACTATTTTAACTGTGAACGGTTACTTAAAAAAGGCAATCACTAAACAAGGACTAGGGATGCAGTGGCTCAGCAGGTTAGGACACTGAGCTTGTCGATCAGATGGTCGGCAGTTTGGCAGGTTGAATCCCGAGTGCCCCGTAACAGAGTGAGCGCCTGTTACTCGTCCCAGCTTCTGCCAACCTAGCAGTTTGAAAGTACGTAAAAATGCAAGTAGAAAAATAGAGACCACTACGGTGGGAAGGTAACAGCGTTCCATGCGCCTTTGGTGTCTAGTCATGCCAGCCACATGACCACGGAGATGTCCTCGGACAAGCACTGGCTCTTCGGCTTTGAAACGGAGATGAGCACCGGCCCCTAGAGTCAGAAACGACTAGCATGCATATGCGGGGGAACCTTTACCTTTACCTTTAAACAAGGACTACCTGTATGTCAAATTACAGTCTAATATGCATATATACTGACTCCCAAAGGGAGTCAGGTTTAATTTAATGTATCTTTTCTATTTAACATATTTTATTAAAAAGCATAAGTTTTCCTGAGCTGCAACTCATTTTATGAGAGGCATGGTGGAGTGGCTAAACTGATGCAGCTTTAATATTTTTTTTAAGTCTTTTCTTTTTTCTTCTTGGTTTTCCCAGCTCTAGTGGCAGTGGAGCTGGGCTGGCGCTCTGGTCATTTGCCTTCGATTTATTTTGAGATCCTCCCATATCGATCTGGTCTGCCTTGCTGCCTTGTGTCAGACTTAATTAATAACCATCATGCGTCTGACTTATCCTAGCACGGTTTTACTCGCTCTCAGGGTGGCCCCCCCATCCTGGGAGCGACCCGCCTTACTTTTTACACCTCCTCTTGATGAAGGGCCCGACTGTTGGGACCCTGAGAGATGGCTGGGCATGGGTAGGGGCCTCCGATATAAATCAATTAAGAGGCCCCTGGTTAGTTTTTTGGCTAAATTTTTTAGGAGGTTAGGGAGGGGGGTGGGAACTTCTTTTGGTTGTTCGGATATGGGGGGTAGTCCAACAACCGTTGTTCAGGCCAGGTCCGAGATTGATCGCGGGGGGAAGGAGCGGGGGTCGGTTGCCCCCGGGGCTCCAGGGCAAGTCGTGGGATTACCTATTCCCACGACGTTAGGGAATGGCAGCAGGTGCAGGAACAGAGGGCCGTATCGATCTCAGGGAAGGCCTCTCCGCTGCTTACAAGCAGTGAGGCACTCCGATCCTCTTGTTCCGCCCCGAGGTCCCGGGAGTGAGGATGTGCAGCCTCCTGAGCTCCGGCTGGTGTACTTGAATGCCAGGTCTGTCGCTAATAAGGCTCCTCTCATCCGCGACTTGGTCGAGGGTGAGCAGGCGGACCTGGCTTGCATCACGGAGACTTGGTTGGGCCCAGAGGGCGCGGTTCCTCTGGTTGATCTTTGCCCACCAGGTTTCCGGGTGCTACACCGGCCTCGGGCTCAGGGTAGGGGTGGGGGAGTGGCTGTTGTTATGAGGGAGACCTTGTGTCCGCGGGAGGCCACCGTTCCTCAGATAGTCAGGTGTGAGTCTCTCTTTTTGAGATGCGGCCCTGGTGCGCAGTTGGGCTTGCTGCTGGTGTACCTTTCGCCTAGTCACGTAGCAGCAGCCCTGCCTGAGCTTCTCGATGTCCTCTCTGGGTTGGTGGTTGAGTTCCCAAAACTTATGGTTTTGGGGGACTTCAATCTGCCATCTCTGGGAGGGTCATCTGAGTTGGCTCGGGAGTTCATGGCTTCCATGACGGCCATGGACCTGACGCAAGTAATTTCGGGACCGACTCTTGAGGGAGGCCACACCCTTGACCTAGTTTTCTTATCTGGACGGTGGTTAGATGATCT
Organism: Vipera berus; assembly: GCF_964194415.1. NCBI lineage: Eukaryota > Metazoa > Chordata > Lepidosauria > Squamata > Viperidae > Vipera > Vipera berus. Next base: position 96,921,999 of record NC_138202.1, read on the forward strand.
TGGTGGGGGCTCCCCAATTGTTATGCCCCTGTCATGGACCGATCATCATCTCCTGCGGCTGGTCTTCCGTTTTGCTACCCCCCGCCGTGGGTGTATGGAACCTGTTAGATGGTACCGCCCCAGATGCCTAATGGATCCCGAGAGGTTTCAGGCAGCGCTGGGGTCCCCACCTGCCTCCTTTGCTCACAGCTCGGCAGATGCCTTAGTGGAAGCCTGGGAAAGGGCAGCCACTGAGGCTCTTGACCGAGTTGTACCCTTGCGGCCCCTGACCCGGTGCAGATCCCGTCGAGCTCCATGGTTTTCCGCAGAGCTCCGGGAGATGAAGCGTCGGAGACGGGGCCTAGAGAGCGGTTGGAGGTCCAGCTGATCCGAATCCGATCGATTGCGACTAAGAACCCATATTAGGTCTTATCTCGCTGCGATAAGGGTGGCGAGGTCTAATCACTTCGCTACCCTTATCGCGTCCGCAGATAATCGCCCGGCCGCCTTGTTTAGGGTGACTCGCTCCCTCCTTAATCAGGAGGTGAGGGAGGAACCCTTGCAGGGTCGTGCTGAGGAGTTTAACCAACATCTGTCGGACAAAATCGCTCGGATTCGGACCGGTTTGGACTCTGACTGGGCAGAGTCTGGCGATCAGGCCACGGGCGGTCTTGTCGATATTACCTGGGAGGAGTTTGATTCTGTGACTCCGGAGGAAGTGGACAGGATTATGGGGAGGCTGAGCTCCACCACATGTTTATTGGACCCGTGCCCTTCCTGGCTGGTTTATGCAGCCCGGGAGAGGACACGCAGCTGGTTCCAGGCAGTTATATCCGCTTCTTTGAGTGAGGGTAGCTTCCCTGCCGTCTTGAAAGAGGCGGTGGTGAGGCCTCTCCTCAAGAAGCCTGCCCTGGACCCAGCTGTATTGAACAACTTTCGTCCGGTCTCCAACCTTCGCTTTCTTGCGAAGGTTGTTGAGAGTGTGGTGGCGCATCAGCTCCCTTTGGTCCTGGATGAAGCGGATTATCTAGACCCGTACCAATCGGGTTTCAGGCCCGGGTACAGCATGGAGACGGCATTGGTCGCGCTGGTGAATGATCTCTGGAGGGCTCGGGACAGGGGACATTCCTCTGTTCTAGTCCTATTAGACCTCTCAGCGGCTTTCGATACCATCGACCATGGTATCCTGCTGCGGCGTCTCAGGGGATTGGGAGTGGGAGGCACGGTCTTACAGTGGTTCTCCTCCTATCTCCAGGGATGTTCGCAGTCGGTGTTGACAGGAGGGCAGAGGTCGACCGCGAGGTCTCTCGTTTGTGGAGTTCCTCAGGGGTCGGTCCTCTCGCCTCTCCTGTTCAACATCTACATGAAACCGCTGGGTGAGATCATTCGTGGCTTTGGAGTTGGGTATCATCAGTACGCCGATGATACCCAGCTTTTCCTTTCGACCCCAAACCACCCCAGTGATGCCCTCAACGTGATGTCCTGTTGCCTGGAGGCGGTTCGGGTCTGGATGGGGAGGAACAGACTTCAATTCAACCCCGACAAGACTGAGTGGCTTTGCATACCTTCATCCCGGGTTTATTCGGACATTCCACCTCTTGCTATGGGGGGTGAACTATTACCCCCCGGAGATAGGGCTCGCAACTTGGGAGTCCTCCTAGATTCACGGCTCACTTTGGAAGATCATATAGGAGCTGTGACTAGGGGGGCTTTTGCCCAGGTTCGCCTGGTGCGCCAGTTGCGGCCCTATCTAAGCCGGGATGATTTATGCACGGTCACTCACGCGCTCGTGACCTCTCGTCTGGACTACTGCAACGCTCTCTACATGGGGCTGCCCTTGAGGACCACCCGGAGGCTCCAACTGGTACAGAATGCAGCCGCGAGAGTTGTGTTGGGAGTTTCCCGATACTCCCACGTTACACCTCTGCTCCGTGAGCTGCATTGGTTACCAGTTGTCTTCCGGGTGAGATTCAAGGTACTAGTAATGGTGTTCAAAGCCCTACATGGCAGGGGTCCGGAGTACCTTAGGGAACACCTGCTGCCGGCATCAACTTCCCTCCGCCCTGTGCGTTCCCACAAAGAGGGCCTCCTCAGGGTGCCACCGGTCAGAGAATGTCGATTGGTGGCCCCCAGGGGGAGATCTTTCTCTGTGGGCGCCCCGGAGCTATGGAATCAATTACCGGTTGAGCTCCGGACAGCGCCCGATCTTCGCTCCTTTCGCCGCGATCTGAAAACATACTTGTTCGAACAAGCCGGCCTGGCCTGAGGGGGGATTGGTGGGGCATCTTATTATTATTATTGGGGTTTTATTATGTATCAACTGTTTTTATGGGCATGTATTTAATTATCTTTTAATTCTTGTAACTCTGTGTTTTATTCTTGCCCTGTACACCGCCCTGAGTCCTTCGGGAGAAGGGCGGTATAGAAATATTAATAAATTAAATTAAAAATTAATTCTTCTGGGGAATGAAATGAAAATTTCAGGCAGATTAAAGCCAGATTTAATTGAAGCTTCTGTGAGCTTTTGCACTGCTTACTAACAGCTTTATGACAGATCCTCTCAGCACTGCATCTGCTCTCCCATTGAGATATATAGGCAGATTTTCTTCAAGATTTTACCATTTTTTACCATTTGTTATTTGGTATCAACTCATTGACAAGCTGTCATTGTCCCGAACAGTTAAGTAGTAGTCTTGATTAGGTGAACTAGATTAGCTAGCCAACTTGACCTAAAGACCAATATATTTTATAGACCAAATATTCAGGAGCATCTCTTCCATTTCAGCCAGGAACAATCAACTGCATCACAGATACAAAATCAACATTGTGATTGCTACTGAGGAGATATTCCCATTGAATATCCCTTTCTCTTTGTAGAAACAAGTCACTTGTTTGAGATGGGCAGCCATACAAACTGAATAAATAAATACATCAGTAATAAACCAATTTGTGAATTTAGGCATGGGTGTTTGCCTCCATAAGGTATAAAAGGTAAAGGTAAAGGTTCCCCCGCACATGCATGCTAGTCGTTTCTGACTCTAGGGCAGGGGTGTCAAACTCAATTTCATTGAGGGCCGCATCAGCATTGCAGTTGCCCTCAGGGGGCTGGGTGGGTATGGCCAGGGTGGGCGTGGCCTACTGGGTGGGCATGGCTAGAGTACGTATGGCCTCCTGGGTGGGCGTAGCCAGCTCTACAACGTTCGCATGAAGGGTGCCTATGGGGGCCTGGGCAGGAGTGGGACAGATCTGAGGGAGGGTCTCTGGGCCAGGGCCAAGGCAGTGGGGGCCATTCACTCACCGTTTCCAGGATGGCTTCGCGGGCCGCATGAAACCACTTCGCAGGCCGGATCTGGCCCCCGGGCCTTGTGTTTGACATGTCTGCTCTAGGGCCCGGTGCTCATCTCCGTTTCAAAGCCAAAGAGCCAGCGTTTGTCCGAGGACGTCTCCGTGGTCATGTGGCTGGCATGACTAGACGCCAAAGGCTCATGGAATGCTGTTACCTTCCCACCGTGGTGGTCCCTATTTTTCTACCTGTCTTCATTCCTTCAGGCCATAAGGAAACAGCTTTGGGCTCATGGGGAAAACTGATGTTGAGTATTCAGACACAGCTCATTGGATGGGATGTGTTGTGTGAGAAGGGGTAGATGAATAATTGCCTTGACTCCACACATGGAGTATGCTCCATCCAATGGGTTTAGTCAAAGCCACCAAAAATGTCATGAACCACAAGGTTACTTCAACAGATAATCTATCATTAAGCATTTAAATGTTTCAGTTTCCAAGTCAATTTTTATTAGGTCATGAACAGGCTTTAAACTATCTAAGATCATCCAATATACCATGGACCTTTTGGGAAGAAATCCTAGAGTTATCTACACAATCATGGCTTGCATCTTTCTCTTTAAGGTTTCACCTTTTGGTCAATATCTAGAGAGAATATAGAATATATGCAGTTTACCTGAACTAAAATGCCCTCCGAATCTTCATTTTGGAACAGATTTGAAGACAAAGACACTCTTAGAAGCTGCCAATGAACTGCAAATGAGACATTCTCTTGCTCACATGCTGAATTTCATTTGTTGGAAAACTGCCTTTAAATCGGTCATTAGCAAAATAATAGACCACTCAATTTCAAATAAAACAAAACTGATAATCTTTTACAGTAATCCTCTAGAATTGTACAATGCAGGAACTAATTTCCAACTTCAATAGAGTTCTATAGAAATGTACTATCCTTGCAGGTTTAATCTAACAAAGTACATTAGTTTGGTGGCCTCTCTGAAACTCCAACAAGCCATAGAAAATACTACAGTATTTTACAGTAGTATTTTACAGTAATCCCGTTTTTTGAAGAGGGGAAAAAAGAAGAAATGCCATGTATATCTGTCTGTAGAGAAAGAGAAAAAAGGGATAAAGGCTTCAAAGCAGCCCTCAGTGCCAGGAAACTATTAATAAACTAACCTGATTTAGCATGAACTTTGATGTAGCCTTCATTTAGGTCTTACGTGTATTGAAAAATATATTGACAGTTGGATGATATCTAGATACTGTCCATCCCAGAGTTATTATAAACCTTAAGTCCAATTTTCTAACCTTTTCTCTTGTTTCAAAAGGCCAATTGTAGCTTTCTCCATTGCAAGAAATAAAGCCTGTATCTGATCAATGGCTTCAGTTTCTTCTCACAGCTGATGGTGCCTTCTGATAAAATAAGATGGTAAAGAAGCCAAGCAACAACCATATTACTGGCTGTGGCTGTTGGAGCTTCATATTTATTCTTTGCTTTTTAGTGTAATAACATAAAGAAGGGAAAAGAGTCAGGTTGCCTGCCTGCCACTCCTATTGTTCTTAAAAATAAGGGGGGGAGGAGAGGAAGGAGCAAATATGGTGAATGGGTAGATCTTCAGTGAGATAATGTTTAGTTGCTTTCATCTGTACATGGCACAAAATCTTATTGATTTCAATGAACATAAGTTTACGTAAGTTTAGTAAGATTGCAACATTACTCTGCTATAACCAGAAATTGGGTACCTTTCTGTTTAGTTGCTTTCATCTGTACATGGCACAAAATCTTATTGATTTCAATGAACATAAGTTTACGTAAGTTTAGTAAGATTGCAACATTACTCTGCTATAACCAGAAATTGGGTACCTTTCTTCTACTTTAGTACTTTCTAATGTATTTTACCCAGTGCTTTTTTTGTAAAAGAAAAAGGTGCCGGAACTCACACATGTCATACAGCCCGCCTTGCCTACCCTACAAGGTTCCATCCAAAAAAGGTGCCGGAACTCCGTTCTGAGCGTTCTATGAAAAAAAAAGCCCTGATTTTACCAGGAATTAATATGAGATGGCTCTATGGATTAGCAAGCAGTCCAAACTGAAGCCTTGCACTCTGATTCCAGAAGGGAGGAAAGGTGACACCGATAGAGGTTGAAATATTGCATACTGTATGTACCTGTGGATGTTGTGACTCCAATCTTTAAGCTCTGATCACTCAGCCTTTAAATTCCAACCAATTCTTTCCACTTTGATTTGGTTTCATACACGATGATTGTATTATGAAAAGCAGGAAATCAACAATACTGGCAGAGAAATGAGAGTAGAAATGCTGAGAGCTGGAAGATGTTTGTTATTAAAGTGAGTGCAAATAAAAAAGCAATCCAAGAATACGTCATCTTCCATAGATTCTAGAGATAAAATTGTTTTGCACTTCCCCGATTGCCCTGAAATAGGAGTCTCACAAACAAAATGTCAACCTTCTAAGGCAAAAATGCTCAAAATAATGTAGCAGCAGAAATTATTCTGTATGAATTTTTTCTAGTCTGACATCTCAGTGCAATGTTTTCATGACCTTATATTGTTGTATTATTAAGTAGATCATTACAGAAAAATCGACATTCCCCACAATAGAATGAGTATAAAGGAACAGAATCCTAAAGACAGCATGTGTGTAACTAAACAAAGGAGCTGTGACCAAAGGAGAATGCTGCATGGATTAAGGAAATGGGGTAAAGGTGGAACATCTTCGTTCCAGAAGAGTTTTGATAGCATGAAAGATAGTTTGAAGAGAAAAGGGTACTAGAAACCAAGTTTTAGGTCCCATTTCTAAGATTGAAGAATAGCATGGTAGAGAAATGCTAATCTCTTTATTTATATGAGCAACTTCCTGGGTGAACTTTAGTATGATATTCAGTCTCACAAAGGCACCAGTTCCTTCCATTATTTCATTCAATCAATGAAGTGAGAATGATAGAAGGTGGGAACAGATCTGTGTCTGAAGTTTCTGCAAAGGCAAGAATTATTGAATAATCCAAAGTGGGAGGCTAGCAAAAGTTATATATGTAGGTCTTGGCGTATTCGGGTCTTTTCCCATGTAGGATTGATAGTGTCTTGGCGACGTTTCAACGAGGTCCCACTCGTCATCTTCAGGCTGGTGTCTTTGGTTTTGTGCTTGTGCGAGCGAAGCGTGATCAGAGCTGCCGTCTCTCTATAAATACTGGAGATCACGCTTTGCTTGCACAAGCACGAAAGCGAAGACACCAGCCTGAAGATGACGAGTGGGACCTCGTCGAAACGTCACCAAGACACCCTCAATCCTACATGGGAAAATATCCGAATACGCCAAGACCTACATACCTATACCCGTGAAAATCTACATATGCATATGCATATATATATATATATATATATATATATATATATATATATATATATATATATATATATATATATATAATATTATATATATATATCTTGCGGCGATAAGGACGGCGAAGTCTAACTACTTTGCCGCCCTTATCGCGTCCGCAGATAATCGCCCGGCCGCCCTGTTTAGGGTGACTCGCTCCCTCCTTAACCAGGAGGTGAGGGAGGATCCCTTGCAGGGACGAGCCGAGGAGTTCAGTCATCATCTGACGGACAAAATTGCTCGGATCCGGACCGGCTTGGACTCTGACTGGGCAGAGTCTGATGTGGAGGAATCAGGCGGTCTTGAGCATGTTATCTGGACTGAGTTCGACCCTGCTTCCCCTGATGATGTGGACAGGATCATGGGGAGACTGAGCTCCACCACCTGTTTGTTGGATCCGTGCCCCTCCTGGCTAGCTTATGCGGCTCGGGAGGGAACACGAGGCTGGTTCCATGCAGTAATAACTGCTTCTTTGAAGGAGGGTGTCTTCCCTGCCGCCTTGAAGGAGGCGGTGGTGAGACCCCTCCTCAAGAAGCCTGCTTTGGACCCGGCTGTTTTAAACAACTATCGTCCAGTCTCCAACCTTCGCTTTCTGGCGAAGGTTGTTGAGAGTGTGGTGGCGCATCAGCTCCCTCTGTTCCTGGAGGAAACTGATTATCTGGACCCGTACCAATCGGGCTTCAGGCCCGGACACAGCACGGAGACGGCATTGGTCGCGCTGGTGAATGATCTCTGGAGGGCTAGGGACAGGGGTTGCTCCTCTGTCCTGGTCCTATTACATCTATTTACATCCTATTTACATCTGCTGCCTCCCAGAGGTGAGAGCTCTGGGGGGTATTGCTCCCCCGGTTTGTATGTACCAGGTTGCCCCCCGGCTTTGACCGCCGTGAGAGGGCGGGATTCGATTCGATCTGTTCCGGGATTTCCCAGCTCTAGTGGCAGTGGAGCTGGGCTGGCTCTCTGGTCATTTGCCTTCGATTTATTTATTTTGAGATCCTCCCATGTTGAGTTGATCTGGTCTGCCTTGCTGTTTTTTTTGTCGGACTTGTTAAGATCATGCGTCTGACTTATTCGAGCACGACCTTATACGCTCTCAGGGGGGCCCCCCCATCCTGGGAGCGACCCGCCTTACTTTTTACACCTCCTCTTGATGAAGGGCCCGAGTGTTGGGACCCTGAGAGATGGCTGGGCATGGGTAGGGGCCTCCGATATAAGCCAAATAGGAGGCCCCTGGTTAGTTTTTTGGTTAAATTTTTTAGGAGGTTAGGGAGGGGGGTGGGAACTTCTTTTGGTTGTTCGGATATGGGGGGCAGTCCAGCAACCACTGTTCAGGCCAGGGCCGGGATTGATCGCGGAGGGGAGGAGCGGGGGTCGGTCGCCCCTGGGGCTCCAGGGCAAGTCGTGGGAATGCCTATTCCCACGACGTTAGGGAATGGCAGCAGGTGCAGGAACAGAGGGCCGTATCGATCTCAGGGAAGGCCTCTCCGCTACTTGCAAGCGGTGAGGCGTTCCGACCCTCTTGTTCTACCCCGAGGTCCCGGGAGTGAGGATGTGCAGCCGCCTGAGCTCCGGCTGGTGTACCTGAATGCCAGGTCTGTCGTTAATAAAGCTCCTCTCGTCCGTGACTTGGTTGAGGGTGAGCAGGCGGACCTGGCTTGCATCACGGAGACTTGGTTGGGCCCAGAGGGCGGTATTCCTCTGGCTGATCTTTGCCCACCAGGTTTCCGGGTGCTACACCGGCCTCGGGCTCAGGGTAGGGGTGGGGGAGTGGCTGTTGTTATGAGGGAGACCTTAGCTCCGCGGGAGGCCACCGTTCCGCAGATAGTCGGGTGTGAGTCTCTCTTCTTGAGATGCGGCCCTGGTGCGCAGTTGGGCTTGCTGCTGGTGTACCTTTCGCCTAGTCACGCAGCAGCAGCCCTGCCTGAGCTTCTCGATGTCCTCTCTGGGTTGGTGGTTGAGTTCCCGAAACTTATAGTTTTGGGGGACTTCAATCTACCATCTCTGGGAGGATCATCTGAGTTGGCTCGGGAGTTCATGGCTTCCATGACGGCCATGGACCTGATGCAAGTAATTTCAGGACCGACTCATGAGGGAGGCCACACCCTTGACCTAGTTTTCTTATCTGGTCGGTGGTTAGATGACCTTGGTGGGGGCTCTCCAATTATTATGCCCCTGTCATGGACCGATCATCATCTCCTGCGGCTGGTCTTCCGTTTTGCCACCCCCCGCCGTGGGTGTGTGGAACCAGTTAGATGGTACCGCCCCAGACGCTTAATGGATTCCGCGAGATTCCAGGCAGCGCTGGGGTCCCCACCTGCCTCCCCCACTCACAGCTCGGCAGATGCCTTAGTGGAAGCTTGGGAAAGGGCAGCCACTGAGGCTCTTGACCGAGTTGTACCCTTGCGGCCCCTGACCCGATGCAGATCCCGTCGAGCTCCATGGTTTTCCGTGGAGCTCCGGGAGATGAAGCGCCGGAGACGGGGCCTAGAGAGCGGTTGGAGGTCCAGCCGATCCGAATCCGACCGATTGCGACTAAGAACCCATATTAGGTCTTATCTCGCTGCGATAGGGGTGGCGAGGTCTAATCACTTCGCTACCCTTATCGCGTCCGCAGATAATCGCCCGGCCGCTCTGTTTAGGGTGACTCGCTCCCTCCTTAATCAGGAGGTGAGGGAGGAACCCTTGCAGGGTCGTGCCGAGGAGTTTAACAATTATCTGTCGGACAAAATCACTCGGATTCGGACCGGTCTGGACTCTGACTGGGCAGAGTCTGGCGATCAGGACGCGGGTGGTCTTGTCGATATCACTTGGGAGGAGTTTGATTCTGTAACTCCGGAGGAAGTGGACAGGATTATGGGGAGACTGAGCTCCACCACATGTTTATTGGACCCGTGCCCTTCCTGGCTGGTTTATGCAGCCCGGGAGAGGACACGCAGCTGGTTCCAGGCAGTTATATCAGCTTCTTTGAGTGAGGGCAGCTTCCCTGCCGTCTTGAAAGAGGCGGTGGTGAGGCCCCTCCTCAGGAAGCCTGCCTTGGACCCAGCTGTATTGAACAACTTTCGTCCGGTCTCCAACCTTCGCTTTCTTGCGAAGGTTGTTGAGAGTGTGGTGGCGCATCAGCTCCCTTTGGTCCTGGATGAAGCGGATTATCTAGACCCGTACCAATCGGGTTTCAGGCCCGGGCACAGCACGGAGACGGCATTGGTCGCGCTGGTGAATGATCTCTGGAGGGCTCGGGACAGGGGTCATTCCTCTGTTCTAGTCCTATTAGACCTCTCAGCGGCTTTCGATACCATCGACCATGGTATCCTGCTGCGGCGTCTCAGGGGATTGGGAGTGGGAGGCACGGTTTTACAGTGGTTCTCCTCCTATCTCCAGGGACGCTCGCAGTCGGTGTTGACAGGAGGGCAGAGGTCGACCGCGAGGTCTCTCGTTTGTGGAGTTCCTCAGGGGTCGGTCCTCTCGCCTCTCCTGTTCAACATCTATATGAAACCGCTGGGTGAGATCATTCGTGGCTTTGGAGTTGGGTATCATCAGTACGCTGATGATACCCAGCTTTTTCTTTCTACCCCAAACCACCCCAGTGATGCCCTCAACGTGATGTCCCGTTGCCTGGAGGCGGTTCGGGTCTGGATGGGGAGGAACAGACTTCAACTCAACCCCGACAAGACTGAGTGGCTTTGCATACCTTCATCCCGGGTCTATTCGGATATTCCATCTCTTTCTATGGGGGGTGAATTATTACCCCCCGTAGATAGGGCTCGCAACTTGGGAGTCCTCCTAGATTCGCGGCTTACCTTGGAAGATCACATGGTGGCTGTGACTAGGGGGGCTTTCGCCCAGGTTCGCCTGGTGCGCCAGTTGCGGCCCTATCTATGCCGGGATGATTTATGCACGGTCACTCACGCGCTCGTGACCTCTCGTCTAGACTACTGCAACGCTCTCTACATGGGGCTTCCCTTGAGGACCACCCGGAGGCTCCAGGGGCGGAGCCAACTGTCAGAGCGGGCGGCTGTGTGAACGGAGCTCTCTCCACGCACAACCTCTCACCCAGTGTTCGCGGGGGCTTTTCGGAGCTTCAGGAGGTCCTGTAGGGACATCCGAAGTTGCAGGCAGCCCGGAGAACCTTCATGAGCGGCAGTTCGTGTTGAAGATCCGGAGAAAGTCTGATGCGAGCGAACCGGGGAGAAGGAGGCCAGTAATGGCCGACATGAAGATCTGACAGAGGGACGGAGCTAGCACGTAAGCAGCGGGACAACGGTAGAGCGGAGCTGACGGAGAGTGTATCCGAATATTAAATAGGAAGCGCTTGTGAAAGAGGTACTGGTTCGAAGTGGGAGCCTCACGGAGAGGGAATAAGCGGCGATAGAAGTCTTGAGGGAGGCGTTTGGCAAAAACAGCAAGGGAAAGAAAGCCGAAGACTATATGACTGCATTCTAGCTGGAGAAAAGCTACAACAGGTCAAAGTCTGAGCTTTGGAGCCTTAGAGACTGAACTCTGGATTGTCGGGCGTGGAAAGCGATCAGCTTGGTCTAGTCTGGTCTATCCTGGTAAATTTTGAATTTGTGAACTTTTGAAACTTTTGAAATTCTACTCTACTTGTCACGGGCGGCCATTTGATATAGCAATTTAGTAACTGGAGGTTTGTTTAGTGGGACACCTACTGGTCTTTGACAGCAGAGGAAGACGGAAAAGGTGCCAATTTCTGCGCCGGAAACGGGGGGGGGGGAAAAAAAAAGAAGAAGAACGTGACTTTGATTATATTCATACTATAGAATTCTATTATATAAATTGCTTAGTTGGTAATAAGTATCTGGTGGTAACTGTTTTATATATCTTTTGTCATAGAGTTAAAAGGTTTATATAAGACTCAGGGTATTATACATTGATAAAACGCTGTTATAATTGGGGAAACATGACAAGTATCTCGGGAGCAACTAAGCCTAGCGCTGGCAAAAAGGCGGCAGCACAGGGACAGGGGATGGCCTCAAGTCCCTCCAATCAGAAATCTATAGAGGATATGCTGCAAAGGGAAAGATCTAACTCGAATTCCTTTAAAGATTTACATGCCCTTTTGCAAAACCTACACGAGGCAATGGCCAAAAACCACGAGGAGATGAAGAGAGAAATAGGCCAAATAAGAAACGACACTGGTGAATTAAAGGGGAAAATCCAAGCGATAGATGATAAATTTGAAGGGATTCAACAGCAATTAGTCAAAAATGAACAAAGACTTCAAGATATGGAAGCTAGAATGGAAAAAGAGGAAAAGAGAGTAGATGATTTAAATGAAACACTCCTTCAGGCTAATAAGGAATTAGAAACAACAGTCATTTTTCTGGAAGCAGAAAAGGCTGCTCATTATCTACGCTTCCAGAACGTTCAAGAAAAAAGAGGGGAAGATCTGTTGGTCATGATGGCAGAACTGATGGCAAAGGCACTCGGTGTAGGGAAGGAGGAAATGCTGGCGGAAATTGATGAAACATACAGGGTCCAAACTAATTATGCGAGAAGGCACAACCTCCCAAAAGAAGTACATGTAAGGTTAGTTAAAAAATCAATTCGGGATGAGCTTCTGCATAGATCTAGAGAGGAACCATTAGAATTTCGGGGCCAACCAATCACCATCCTTAAACAGATACCTAAAAGGATGAGGGATCTGAGACGCGGCTATCAATTCTTAACATCCAAACTAATAAGAGAAAATGTAAACTTTAGATGGCTAACTCCAGAGGGTATTCTAGTTACGTGGCAGGATAGAAGGCATAGACTGGACACGATAGAGAAGGCAGAAGATTTTTACAAACGCCACTTCCATAGCCAAGAGGAAGTAGATTTAGAAGATCAAGATGGAAGGGAGGTAAGAGAAAGAGATACAATACGTGTGGCAATGGATGGGAAGATCTTAGCTACAGAGGATAGAAGGAACAAATCCGGTGAGTTAACAGAGAAACATGGAACTAGAGACAAGGAAGAGAGAGAGCCCCGAATCACGAGATCCACAAAAACCAGAAATAAGTAAGATGAAGGGAGGTGAGTGTAGTATTATGTCTGTGAATATTAATGGATTGAATTCGCCAGTGAAAAGGCGGAAATTTTTTAATAGGCTTATTCACCAACAATTGGATATCGTGGCAATACAAGAAGTCCATATAAAGGAACAACAAAAATATTTGTTAGTACAACCAAGAATAGGGAACCTATTCGTTTCCTTAGACCGACACAAGAAAAAGAGAGGAGTGGCACTATATGTAAACCCAAAATTGACTGCAAAACAAATTTATAACGATAAAGAGGGTAGAATACTGATAGTCGAGGTTATAATAAATCACAGGAAGGTCATGATGGTAGAGATATATGCCCCAAACCATAACCAAGAACAATTTTTCAAAACACTTCACAATAAGATATGTAGCATTGATTATGAGGAGATTTGTTTAATAGGAGATTTTAATGCTATCCTAGATATAAATTTGGATTATATGGGAAAGACGCTTAGGAAAAAGAAGAGAAGAACTCTACCGAGATCTTTTCTTAACTTGGCTGAGGAACTAAATATCCAAGATGTCTGGAGGGAAAGAAATCGTAAGGCTAGACAATATACATATTACTCCAACCGACATAACTCATGGTCTAGAATAGACATGGTATGGATGACGAAAGAAATTAGTTCAGAAATAGACGAGGTACATATAGCGACAGGTACTTGGGCAGATCACAATCCTATTAAACTTATCTGGAAAGGTTCCAAAAAAATACCCAGATGGACGCTTCAAAGAGCAATTTTAAAAGAAGACGAATTCAAATCTAAGATGGAGAGAGAACTAAGTTTTTTCTTTAAGGAAAATAAAGCTATAGACACCTCAGTACAAAACAATTGGGATACAGCTAAGGCAATGATGAGAGGGGTAGCGAGGGCATATATGGTATATAAAAATAAGGGGAAAAGACAACAACGGGAAAGATTAGAAGAGGAATATAAGAGCTTAGAAGTTACACTCCAACAAGATCCACAAAAAGAGAATATCAAGCAATCTATGGATCTGATTAAACACAAACTTAACATTCTAGACAAAGAGAAATTAGCACAACAATTGAGAAACACGAAACAAAATTTTTTTGAAAATGCAAATAAACCGGGCCGGTGGCTCGCATACAAATTGGGAAAACAAAAGGGGAAAAACTGGATTCACGAACTACGAGATGAGGAAGGGAGAATATTCCACCAGGAGGAAAAAAAAAAAATTATAGCCCAGGAATTTTATGAACGTTTATACAAAGAAGATAGTCAGGCAAGTGTGGAGAAAATGGAGGAATATTTTCAAAGAGCCAAACTACCTAAGGTCACAGAAGATACCAGAAATATGTTAAACGAGGAAATTCGACTATCTGAGGTGATAAAAGCTATTAATGCACAAAAGAATAATAAAGCATCGGGACCCGACGGTCTTCCATCAGAAATTTATAAAGAATTACAAAATATCCTAGCTCAACCCCTAGTGGAGGTATTTAACGCAGTATTAGAAGGCGCAAGGACGCCTAAATCTTGGCTAGAGGCAAACATAACCCTTATTCCGAAAGATAACACAGACCATACATTAATCCAAAATTACAGACCCATATCACTTCTTAACTCGGACTACAAGATATTTACATCAATTATAGCGGAACGATTGAAACGATTTCTGAATGATTTCATACACGCAGATCAAAATGGTTTTCTCGCTAAGAGACACACTAAGCACAACATTAGAATAATATTAGATACATTGGAGTACTATGAATTACATAGCGAACAACAGATGGCATTACTTTTCTTAGACGCCCAAAAGGCATTTGACAATGTTAAATGGTCTTTTTTGTGCCAACAGCTTAGCTTTATGAATATGGGAGAAAAATTTATAAATATAATTAGGGCAATTTATGACAATCAGGAAGCAAAAATAATTATTAATGGGGAAGCATCTAGCAAGTTTCAAATTCAAAAGGGAACACGGCAAGGCTGCCCCTTATCACCGTTGTTGTTTATATTGACTCTTGAAGTATTAACGAGAACTATAAGAAACGACCCAAAGATAAAAGGATTAACCATTAAAAAGGAAACCTTTAAATTGCAAGCTTTCGCGGACGATCTGGTTTTTATTATGGAGGATCCATGTCAGACGGGACCAAAGCTATTGGAAGAATTATCTAAATATGGTGAGGTTGCCGGACTGCGAATAAATAGAAATAAGACCAAGATGATCGTTAAAAATATGACCAATAAACAAAAAGGTAATCTGGCCGAAATCACGGATATAGAAATAGTCAAGAAAATAAAATATCTAGGGATTAACATTACGGCTAGATGCACTTCACTCAAAAAGGATAATTATGATAATGTAGTGAACCAAATAAAAGGTGATCTGGAAAGATGGGGAAACCTAAAACTCTCATTATTGGGAAGAATCGCTGTCATTAAGATGAATATTCTGCCTAAAATCCTGTTTCTGTTTCAGAATATCCCAATTCAACTCGACTCTAAATTTTTTCGAAATTTGGATAAATTATCACTAAATTTTATTTGGCAGGGGAAAAAACCAAGAATTAAATTGAAATATTTACAAGACACGAAGGAAAATGGGGGTTTTGGATTGCCAGACTGGGAATTATATTACCACGCCGCGGCCCTGAGCTGGATTAGAGAATGGGTAATCTTGAGAAATAGAAGACTATTAACTTTAGAGGGTCACGATTTGCAATATGGCTGGCATGCTTTCCTATGGACGGAGAAACAAGGTCTTTTCTCGCATTTTCAAAGACACCGGATCAGGCAAGCGCTACTTAATACTTGGAAAAAAATTAGATCTCACAATTACACCAAAATACCGGTCTGGCTATCCACCCTTGAAGCGATAGTTTACCCAAATCTGTTTGATTTGGGTAACATAATCTCATACAAGGATATTCTGAATGAGGAGGGGGAATTGAAACTTAGGAATGAACTAGAATTACAAGGTATAAAACTCGATTGGTGGGCCTACTTACAAATCCAATCGAGATTTAGGAAGGATAAAAATGAATGGGGGATATATACCTCTGAAACAGCATTGGACAAAATATTATTGGGACCGGACTCTAAACAAATAAGGAATTTTTATAAATTACTTTTGGGATATAAGCTGTTTGAAGAGCAAGTGAAAGAACCCATGTTGACCTGGGCTAACAATTTAGGACATAACATCGACCTAGATACTTGGCAAACAATTTGGGATAGGAATAAAAGGATAACACTGGCCTCATCGTATAAAGAAAATTTATTTAAAATGTTTTACCGATGGCATCTTCCCCCAGCCCGCTTAGCAAAAATGTACACAACAGCATCTCCCAAATGTTGGAAGTGTTCTGAAGAGATAGGCACATACTTCCACACGTGGTGGTCTTGCAGTAAAACACAAAAATTCTGGAGAATGATTTGGATTTGGCTGAAAGAAATATTGAAACAAGATCTGGAGTTTAGTCCAGAACTTTTCTTGTTGGGAATCACGAAAGAGAAATATCCTAAAGATGTGCTATACTTAACGATCCATATTATCACAGCAGCTAGAATATCATTTGCGCAAAAATGGAAAAAGAATGAGATCCCAGGACAAAAAGAGGTTATTAGGAAAATTTGGGATTGCGCTGAAATGGACAAATTAACTTTGGAATTAAAGAATAAAGATCAATCAGACTATTATAGAATTTGGAACAAATTGTATCTTTGGATGGATAAAAAGAAAGGTCTCTATTAGGTTTTACAGACTAGCTCACTGTTTTAAATATTGTGGTATTTCACCGATTTGTAATCTAAGTGTATTTAAGTGTATTTTTGATGTACATATATACATGTATATATATATATTTAAACATTGTAGACAAAAAGGTTTGTCAGCTCGCTGGTACTGTGTCCAATGTTTTTAAATAATAAATTTAATAAATAAATATATAAAAAAAAAAAAAGGACCACCCGGAGGCTCCAGCTGGTACAGAATGCAGCCGCGAGGGTTGTGTTGGGAGTCTCCCGATACTCCCATGTGACACCTCTGCTCCGTGAGCTGCATTGGTTGCCAGTTGTCTTCCGGGTGAGATTCAAGGTGCTAGTAATGGTGTTCAAAGCCCTCCATGGCATGGGGCCGGAGTACCTCAGGGAACATCTGCTGCCGGCATCAAGCTCCCTGCGCCCTGTGCGTTCCCACAGAGAGGGCCTCCTCAGGGTGCCACCGGTCAGAGAATGCCGACTGGTGGCCCCCAGGGGGAGATCCTTCTCTGTGGGCGCCCCGGAGCTATGGAACCAGTTACCGGTTGAGCTCCGGACGGCGCCCGATCTGCGCTCCTTTCGCCGCGATCTGAAAACATACTTGTTCGAGCAAGCCGGCCTGGCCTGAGGGGGGATTGGTGGGGTTTTTATCATTTTTATTGGGGTTTTTACTATGTATCAATTGTATTTTAATCGGGCATGCATTTAATTATCTTTTAGTTTTTGTAAATTTCTGTGTTTTATTCTTGCCCTGTACACCGCCCTGAGTCCTTCGGGAGAAGGGCGGTATAGAAATATTAATAAATTAAATTAAATTAAATTAGATCTCTCAGCGGCTTTCGATACCATCGACCATGGTATCCTGCTGCGGCGTCTCAGGGGGTTGGGAGTGGGAGGCACCATTCTACGGTGGTTCTCCTCCTACCTCCAGGGCTGCTCGCAGTCGGTGTTGACAGGAGGGCAGAGATCCGCCCCGAGGTCTCTCATTTGTGGAGTCCCTCAGGGGTCGGTTCTCTCGCCTCTCCTGTTCAACATCTATATGAAGCCGCTGGGCGAGATCATTCGTGGTTTTGGGGTGGGGTATCACCAGTACGCTGATGATACCCAACTTTTTCTTTCCACCCCGAACCAACCCAGTGATGCCCTCTCCGTGATGTCCCGGTGCCTGGAGGCGGTTCAGGTCTGGATGGGGAGAAACAGGCTTCGTCTCAATCCCGCCAAGACTGAGTGGCTGTGCATATCGGCGTCTCGGGTTAACCAAGTTATTCCACCTCTAACGATGGGGGGTGAGGTGTTACCCCCCGTTGATAGGGCTCACAACTTGGGCGTCCTCCTGGATTCACGGCTCAATTTTGAAGATCACATAGGAGCCGTGACCAGGGGGGCTTTTGCACAGGTTCGCCTGGTGCGCCAGTTGCGTCCCTATCTGGACCGAGACGCCCTACACACAGTCACTCATGCGCTTGTGACCTCCCGTTTGGACTACTGTAACGCTCTCTACATGGGGCTGCCCTTGAAGACCACTCGGAGGCTTCAACTGGTGCAGAATGCGGCCGCGCGAGTTGTAATGGGGGTTTCCCGATACTCCCATGTAACACCTCTACTCCGTGAGCTGCATTGGCTTCCGGTTGCCCTCCGGGTGAAATTCAAGGTGCTGGTTATTACCTATAAAGCCCTACATGGCCTGGGTCCGGGTTATTTGAGGGAACACCTGCTGCCGGCATCAAACGCCCTTCGCCCAGTGCGCTCCCACAGGGAGGGTCTGCTCAGGGTTCCGCCGGTGAGAGATTGCCGGCGGGTGACACCCAGGGATAGGGCCTTCTCAGTGGGAGTGCCTGCCCTCTGGAACCAGCTGCCGGTGGAGCTGAGGACTGCTCCCGACCTCCGATCATTCCGCCGGGGCCTGAAGACCTGGCTCTTTGAGCTCTCGGGCCCAGGCTGAGGAGAAAATTTTAACTGGGGTTTTTAGTGTACAGGGTGAATTTAATACTTTTTAACTGGTTTTAACTTTTGTATGTTTTGATTTTTAATTCCCTGTAAACCGCCCTGAGTCCTCAGGGAAAGGGCGGTATACAAATGCAACTAAATAAATAAATAAATAAATAAATAAATATATATATCATATATATATATATCATATATATATATATATCATATATATATATATATTTATATATATATATATATATATATATATATATATATATATATATATACACATACATATATATATATATATATATATATATACACAGTATATATATATATATATACAGTATATATATATATATACAGTATATATATATATATATATATATATACAATATATATATATATATATATATATATATATATATATATATATATATATATATATATATATATATATATATATATATATATATATATATATATATATATATATATATATATACATATATATATATATATCATATATATATATATATATATATATATATATATATAGAGAGAGAGAGAGAGAGAGAGAGAGAGAGAGAGAGAACCCTTTCCCCATTTCTTGGTTTTCATAAATTGTAATCTGATGCATAGGATGGAGACTGTCAAGCACAGAACTACAAAATTGATCAGTCATTTTATCTTGTTACATTTCTTTCCTTGCAAAAATTGCAGGTTGAGTGGTCAAACATTTCTAGGCTGTAATAATGGCTGGGGTATTTTAGCTCTGGGATCATGGAAACCTTGGATAGCATCGGGAATATCTCTGGCTTCAGCCAGTGTCCGCTTGAAAAGAAGCAACAACCTTCACAACTGCTTTACTTAACAGCTTTTTTATGCTGTTTCACTGTCATTAAAAATATTGATCAAATTGTTGTGCTACAGAAGCAAACTAAAAGGTTGTGCATGTACTTGAAAAATTTAATATTTGGAAACATCAGATGATAATGCCATTCAACAGGAATGTTTTCACACAGCAAAAATCAAGAAATCATGTTTCACATGTTCTTGTTAAGTGGCTGCTACTATATCATTTCACAACTTAAAAATAAAGTACATGTTGTTTCTTGTCTTGTTTCTCAGTGTGAATGAAAAGTAGTGGTGGGCTCATGTCAATGCAATAGGATAAATCATTCCTTTTATGATATAAACTTCTCTATGTATCCCTTTAATTTAGAGCTTCATAATTTTATTTACAACTGGTGTTAATATCAGAAGCTTCTTTTTTTTCTTTTTTTTAATTTACTTTTACTTTTTTCCTTCTTTCACATGTAGCTTTGATGTTTCTTTTTCTAATTTTATATTAGTTTAAACTTTTATTTTCTTTTTAAAAAAAATCTTTAATTAAAAATATAACAAAAAATTAAAGGTAAAGGTAAAGGTTCCTCCGCACATGCGTGCTAGTCGTTTCCAACTCTAGGGGCCGGTGCTCATCTCCGTTTCAAAGCCGAAGAGCCAGCGCTTGTCCGAGGACATCTCCGTGGTCATGTGGCCGGCATGACTAGACGCCAAAGGTGCACGGAACGCTGTTACCTTCCCACCGGAGTGGTCCCTATTTTTCTACTTGCATTTTTACGTGCTTTTGAACTGCTAGGTGGGCAGAAGCTGGGATGAGTAACAGGCGCTCACTCTGTTACGCGGCACACGGGATTCGACCCGCCAAACTGCCAACCTTCTGATCAACAAGCTCAGCTGTGCTTAGCCAATATCACATTCCCATTCTTTCCCCAATTATCTTTCAGGAAGGTGTTTAGGTTATGAGGGGTGAAGCAGCATAGAAAAGCAAAGAACACATGCTTTAAGAAAAAAGTAAATGATGAGTTGAATTATATTATGACATGATAAAAGCCTTGTTCAGACCTTGACAGTTATGTTTTTAAGACCTGAAATGAGGCTGTCACAGATCTTTTCCTCATCTTTTGATATATATATATATTCCCAGTGCTTTTTTTGTAAAAGAAAAAGGTGCCGGAACTCACAGATGTCATACAACCCGCCTTGCCTACCCTACAAGGTTCCATCCAAAAAAGGTGCCGGAACTCCGTTCTCAATGTTCTATGACAGAAAAAGCCCTGTATATTCCTGATTAACATAGGATTAAATCCTAGCATTTCCCTGAATATGAAAGAGAGAGTAAACTTGAGTGGTTTGTTGCAGAATATTTGAGATTTTGTTCTGTACCAGCCTGCTACTGGCCCTGCAGAAAAGGCAGGGACAACCCCTTTTACAAGAAGGCAAGAGGCTGGAATTACGCCTGCCGAATTTATAGCTACAAAAACAAACAAGACATGAACCAAGAAACAGGAGCTTTAAGAAACAGGAACTATCCAAGCGGTTGCCTTCAGCAAACCAGCCCTCCCACACATTCCCCTTATATAGAGTTCAGGGCGTGGCTTCTCTCTGCCTCCTTCCGAGGAGCCCCATTGTCTTCCTCTGTTTACTCCTAATTGACTGCCTCCTGCGTCGGGTGTCCTTGAACAGGGCCAGCTGTGGGTCATCTTCATCCACGCTGTCAGGCTCACACAGCTGGGTCTCCGTGGTGACCAAGTGGGAGGGGCCTGGCTGAGGGCTCTCATCAGCAAGATCTTCAACCCCCTCAGCAAGGTCTTCAACACCCCCCTCCTCCTCCTCTGAGTCGTCCGACCCAACTGCCAAACCCACAGGCTGACCCTGAATCACAACAGATTTGCTACAGACTGTAAAATGTAGAAATGGTACCATACCTTTTGTCTGGTTTATTTTTATCTTTATTATTTAAATGCTTATCTGCTTGCCTATATACATACCCTGACATTCATCAGTTGTAAATTTAATTGGTTCTCTAAGCCTTTAGTTTTCCAATGAATATCTACACTTTAAAAATAGCTTTACTGTGATTAGAGAGGTTAGTGCCCAATTTTGTTTCCCTCTATTTTAAAGGCTTACTTTGAACAAACATCTCCTCCCCACCAATCTGTTCGTATTGTGCAGTGGCAGAAAAATCTTTGTTCTGGCATGCTTATAATTGCAGCTATCACCCTGATGTTTTTAAATAGGGCACAGCAGTTAGTTCACTGTGTAAATTAGGGACTTAATACTGAGTTTATTGAAAACAGAAGTTATGAATTCACATAATCTGGAGAAGTCCAAGAGTTCACAGCCTCTATGAGAACCATGGTCTTTGTCCCAGTTGGCATCTGATCCAGTTTATATAGGTGGGCAGATACAAGATCCAGTTTCTATCTTAGAGCAATTGGAATGTGACTTCAGGGTGGAGGTCACTATCAAAACTTTCCCTTGTTGTAGTCAGATTGTTTTGTAGCCATCTGTGTGTGGGTGTGTATCTGTCTGTCTTTCTTTGAGGCTTTGTTGATGCCTGATGACTGCCTGGATAAATTTTCCCTGCAATTTTGTCAGCAGGATTCCAGATGTGGTTTGTCCTTGTCTTCTTCCTGGGACTGAGAGAGCAATCCAGCTGGCTTTGTCCCTAAGGTGGGAGTAGAGTTGAGCTCACTGTCTCCTAGCTTCTAGCCTGCTGCCCTAAGTGTTACCCCAAACTGTCCAAACTAGTTTATGACTTGTTCATGTAACCATTTGCTGCAAAAGTGAAGAACTGAGAATGATGGTTCCATCCCAGGCACTTTATGGATCCAGTTGGTTCCCAAGAGCTACCTGAGGAATTTCTCAGTGAAACAATAGAACTATTGCACCTACATTGTGAGCATTATATTTAAGTATCATTAGGCTTTCAACTTCAGTTCAAAGTGCTGATTATAACCTATAAAGCTTTATACGGTTTGGGTCCTGGTTAGTAATGGACCACCACTTTCAACTGGAAACATACCTAGGAGCCAAAATGAGATGCTAAAGTTTTCTTCCATGCAGGAAATTAGAGGGATGGGAATCTAAAAAGAGATTGTCAGCCCCATCTCTGTAGAATAAGCTATCTCTTGAAGTGTTGATAATTTTTCAGAAATCCATTTAAATCTTGCCTCTTCTCAAGAACATTTAGGGTGAGTTTGCTTTGATGCACTGTTGGCATTAAACATAAATTTATTTTAATTTTAATGTTAGCCAGATTTTCTCACAATTAAATTTTCTCATTGATGTTTGATGAAATGTACTTTAAGTTATTGCTTGAAATAAACGCTATACATTACATAGAGAGATTTATTTATTTATTTTAAAGTCCACAGGTCGGCAACCCGCAGCTCCGGAGCCTCATGTGGCTCTTTAAGCCGTCTCCTGCAGCTCCCAGTCACCCGGTGCGCATGCACCTCTCTGAACGGGCAGTGGTGCACGCACACCTCTCCAAAGGAGAGTGGCACCGCCCGTTTGGAGAGGTGCACGCGCACCTCTCCAAATGGGCGGAGGTGTGCGTGCGCACCTCTCTGAAGGGGCGGAGGTGCACGCGCACCTCTCCGAATGGATGGAGGTGCGCGTGCGCACCTCTCCGAATGGGCAGTGGCACTGCCCATTTGGAAAGCTGCCACAGCCTGTTTGCAGAGTTGCTGCCTTCCTCCGAAGCCGGTAGCTTTGCAAATGGGCCGCGGCAGCTTTCCAAATGGGCGGCGCCACTGCCCGTTCAGGCGGAGATGTGCGTGCACCTCTCCAAAGGTTTGGAGAGCTGCGCGCGCACCTCTCAGAATGGGCGGTGGCGCTGCCCTTTTGGAAAGCTGCTGGGGCCCATTTGCAGGCTGCCGCCTTCCTCCGAAGGCGGTAGCTTTGCAAACAGGCCACGGCAGCTTTCCAAACCAGCAGCAGCATGTCTGCAAATGGGTGGCGCCGCCGCCCATTTGGGTGGAGGTGCAACGCGCACCTCCCCGAACGGGCGGCGGTTTGGAGGTCCCGGGGGTGGCTCCGGCGGCGCCCGGGCTGAAGGCAGCACTGCAACCCAGCGCCGATCGCCAGGGAGACCCGTCGCCGCGCAGGTGCCTCCCATTTTGCCCATGTGCAAAATGTTTTGTTTTTTGCGCACGTGCGTGTGTGGACGCACACGCATGCACTTTTTGCGGCTCCCACATTTTTGTGTGTGTGATGGAACCAGTTCCGAGTGGCTCTTTTGCTTTTTCCGGTTGCCAACCCCTATAGTTTGTTTTTTTTCCCCTAATAAACCATTTTTAAAAAATTCATTTGGCAAAGCCCACTATTCTGGATCATTCAACTCATTTTATATGAATCTGAGGTATTAAAAGTAAGAGAATTGATGACTGAATGAATTGGCCCAAGAGTGCATGTGTTAGGAAATTCCTCTTTTCCACTGGTTTTAAATGTATATAAAAATCATGCCTCATGAAATTTTAAAGCTATGGGAAATTTCTATGGGGTGGAAATTTTAACAAATTCCCAGTTAGTTACACTATAATCACTGAATAACTTACCTACTTATGTGAGAGGTTTTAACCCTATTTCTTATAAAATATATTTATTTGTTTAGAATGTTGGTATACAGTTCTTAATTTTTGTAAATGGTTGTTCTAAGTAATTTTCCCTGAAAGACAATTTTAAACATGGTTTTTATGGTTTGGAAAACTGCACTAGTAGCAATTACCTGTGCACAGCTGCTGATGCCCATTTAGAATATTTCTGCTATAAATTCTGGCTTGAAAATAATGCTGTTAAGCTGATTTGTCACAAAAAAAGCAATGAAAAGTTGGAAAATGGCCAACCGATCACAAAATGTACAGCTGTAAAGAAAGCTTAATTAAAGTTGCTGGCTTTAAATAGGAATGTTGCTTTCCCCTGCCTGGTGCTTTTCCAAGCTGGGATCTGCAAGGATATTTATGCAAAACAGTAGCCATATGGAGACATATACCAAGCAACAACTGTGTGTTGTTGTTGTTTTTTACTGTATTTAACAAACTTGCTGTCAACTCTACAATGAAGCTGGCTGCAGCCATTTTGCTGCCAAAAGTATGGGAGGGGATGCAGAGGATTTCTACTAGTCTAAACATTTTACTGTCCTGTGGGAACCAAGGTCATTTCTATCTTTTAGATGTGGATGTATGAGCGTCTGATTAGAAAGCTTGCCAAACAAGTGTTTGCAGAACATAGCCGATTGCCTAGCTTTGGGGTGGGAAGTTTAGCTTTGTACTACTGTCTCTCTTTGAAGGGAATTTCAGACTTGGTTTCACTTTTGACCATGCCCATACTATGTAACCAATAAACATCTTCTTTGAGGAAGTTTCAAGCCTTGGAGTTCTGATTTGTTTGGTCTTGTCTATCGAACCTTGACACATGCATAGAATAATGCCACAAGAAGAATGAGTCTCATGGGGCATAAGATGGGCAAGATACTTTTCATGCTTTCTCTTTGCAACTCCAAGCTCCCCCTTCTCCAATCCAGACATCAGTTCCCAATATAACTAACAGTGAACTGCTAGAATTCCCAAGCAACAAGGCTGGGTCTGTGAAATCTAGGAGTTGAGAGTTCCTAGGTTAGGAATAGTTGTTTTGGAGGTTTCACAAATTCTTTGGAACACATTTTTCACAGAAGATAAGAGATTACAATGGGGGAAGGGAATTGGCAAAATTTACCTCTTCTCCACTGAATAAGCAGAAGGACTCCATTGATTTGATACTTCCTGGTACCAAAAACAAACCTTCCAGAGTGACAGGGTAAGAACATCAGGAACACCAGGCATTTTCTTGGCATTTCAGCTGATAAATTATATTTGAAAGGTAGGATATCATGCCTCCTTCTCCAGCTCCAGTTGAGATATTATATTACAGGTTGACCACCAATGTGTATTGCCAGAGTGCTCAAGGAATTCATCCATCATTTTTTTTACATTAACTGGATTAATTTATTGATCCAAATGCAGTTATTCAGATTGTTTTACACATTTTTGAACAGAAAGACCTAGTATATATAACTGTATTCTTGTATGTGATTATCTGAGAATACATTTCATCAAATGTATTCAAGGAAACTTACAAATCAGAACAGACAGGTTCGGGATTTTATTACTTGTATGCATAATGCTTCACATTTGAAGTGCTTTGACACACCTGATTCTGAATTAAAAGCCCAACAGCTTTCCACATCATGCTGAGGTATTCTGAACTCAAAGTGGGCAATTTTGACCACAATGTCTCTGTCCCTGAGCTTGAAATAGAAATGTTTTGAATGTGAAAAGTTTTGGAACTTTTTCAACAAGGTCTGAACTACTCATTTAAAACAACTGTGGGTTTCAGGCCCCAAATATTTCAAATTTCAAATGTTTTGTTTTGCCCTAGATTGTGCCATACTTCTTATAAGACTTTGGGGAATAAAAACATATTTGTCTGAATACTAAGATTATACATATGATAACAGATCAGCCTCTCTGCAACAGAAATAGTTTAAGATTCTAAACTATATTATTTTTTAATGTATTATGCATTATTTTTTGTCATGTACATCTCTATAATTAATGTTGTACGATAGGCAAAAGAAGAAAACAGTATTTAAACAAGACCATACTAGAATACTAATACGTTACAATATTACAGAAGATGCAAGCTCATCATCCCCAATCTTCTCTGGGAAAGTTCTGTCATTCTTAGCTTCCAAGACTATGGAGTGGATGCTACTCTGATTCTGCGGGAAGCTGTTCCTTAATATAAGGTCTACTACAGTAAAACATTGTCTAGAAACCCTTCTCCCTTTAAATTCCTGATAATGAGAAACAATTAAGAATTCCTTATATATAGATCCAGGGAAAGCTTCTTAAGGATAGAATGTATCACCACTTCTGGCATCACTCTCTTCCTCAAGGCATCAATAATCTCCCAAATTCAATAATTACATCCTCCTGACAACCCAAAAGAGACAAGAGGGGCATGGCTCCAACCAGCAAGGATAGAAGTCATATTAGAAACTACCGTTTACCATATTGGCATTCACAAGCTGAGAGTAGGTCCAGCTAATGCTGCAAGACAATAAGATTTACTTTTTGTCTTTCTTTAACACTGCTCCACTCATTACTTCTCTTGGAGATCCTTAGTAAACCAAATATATCACCACCATCCAAAACTGTATTTCAGCAATACATGCCAGGTTTGATCATTCATCTATATCTAGATTATGGATTAATGTTGTCATCCTACAAACAGACTTATTGCTTAATGTCTACAGCTTGGCTTGGAACCAGGGCTTTGTTTTAATATAATTCTTCCTACAGACAGACTCAATCAAAGCCACTTAAAGATGCCTTATATACTTGTCATATGTTGTGTGTTTTACTTTCTTGAGTGATTCCTAATTTTCTGGGCAGTCCCTAACAAACCTTTTGTACTTTTGATAAAAATCAAAAACAGACTTCTATGTGGACCTTGATAAGATGAAAAATTAATGTAAGTGATATCTATGAGAGAAAAAAAGGGGTTCCTTATTTACCAGGATTTTTTAAAATGCAAAAGGTGTATATTCTGAATGATTGAGTGGCCATAAGAGTAGTTCAGTTCCTGAAGAAATATATATCACTGTATAAAAATTGATTTCTGCCCAAACAGATCTATAATCACCAGTTATGATGAAGGACAGTTTTCTTAAGTGCCACTGTTTTTAAAATGTCAGGTTATAAGAACATCTCTAACCTGTCTGAGGAAATCATTGTTATATAAATAAAGTTGTGCAGGGAACATGTGATTGTTTTGCAAATTGTAAGGAGCTGAGTTGCACATTAATTTAAAATAATCTGTTCTTTCCCACTCACTGAAGGCAGTAGCACCTGTCTAACTTTGTCAGGCTGAGAGCTAAGCAATGACAGACTAGGTTGATATATCATTGGGTACTAATTTCAGGTTAGTAGACTAAGAAGTAAAAAGAATCCTAAAAGAGGGTGAGGAAATAAGTTGGACATGTCTTTGTAGTCAACAAAAATGGAGTCTGTACACTGTGAAAGGTAAGTATGTGGCACATGCATAGAAGTAAAATCTGGAGATTACACCTTATGAAAGTTAAAACAAAATAGGGATAAAACTTGGGTGACATGTTTCTGTTTTAACGTACCATTAAGAGATGCAAATAACTTCATCTGTACCACATCAGAGCAAAATAAAACACTTTCAAACATCTGGAGAATGTCAGGAGGATATCTTACAGGGGCCTCCATCCATCTTGAACAGGTATGACTTTCAAACATCCACATTCATCCACATAGTCTAGGATGTATAGCCATGCAAGAAATACAGGAGATTTCAGCAGAAACTGAACTTTCAGAATGAAGTGGTAGAACTTGAATTCATCTAGTTCAGAATTAAAAGTGAACTAGTAGACCAACAGCAAGGAAACCACAACTACTTCAAATCTCATCAGCCCCAGCAAGTGCAGGCAAGATCATGGCAATTTTACAATTTTGAAACTACCAAAGTTGGCAAACAAACTAAAATAAACATCTGAATCAAGGAACTACTAAGACCACTACAGGGCAAAAGCCACCAGTATATAAAAATAAGAGCAAAACCATACTCCCTTCTAGCACTAATTATGTTACCTAGTTTGGTAATGAAACATCTGCAAGAAAACCACCAAGCTTAGACAGCTCTAAGGGCCCCACAGTTCAATCCTAAACTACAAATAGTCTTTATTATCAGTAACCACAGTACTTGGACATGTCCCTGTCATTTTCTTCTCATCAGTATGGAAGTGGTTTGCTATGGCTTCTTCTAAAATGTTTATTGCAATTTACAAGGCTACTTTAGCATCTTTAGTAGTCAGTATGGATGCAATGTGTTAATCCAAGAATGAGAATTCAAGAATATTAGCTAGTTCTTGAATAGTGGTGTGTACTGGAAGAAAGATTAAAAATTATAACACAAGAATTCCAGCAAGCACCTCACTTTCTCCCAAGTGATGTCCTTGACACATTTGTATGTTACTATTTATCAAGTATTGTTTTTGTGTTTAGCGAGGGGAGGTTACCTAATACTGGTGACCAGAGCATAGTAATAGCCAGACATTCCTTATATGTGATTTAATATAGGTATAAGAAGAGTGGGGTTTATATTATAATGCATATTTTCTATCTACCCCCTCTTGTCTATATTAGTAGCCAACACTATTTTCAATGCAACCCAAGTCTTTTCACTTTCTCGCATGATATTTATTTATTGGATAAAATAATAAAATATCTACCCTAAAAACAAAAAGAACATAATAAATCAGTGCTAACATGGGCAAACTATCATCTCATAACTTGAAAGCTTTCCAGAAAAGCTTAATTTTTAGTAGCTAGTGAAAAGGAAACAACATAGAGGCAGATCAACTTCCTGAGGGAAGGCTGTTCCAAACTCTGGGTACATCAGTGGCAAAATAGTTCCTGACAGTGCTACTCTCTCACTTCAGAGAATGAGAAGCCACCAGCAGATTATTGGATAGATTAAGACCAGCTGGAGACCACAGGTATTTAAAGACCAAAACTATCACTATTTGGAAGCAAATAGGGACCCAGGACAGAGTCTGGAGTACAAATATTAAACGCCCACGCCATATTGAAACTTCAAAGTCCAAGTGGGTGAAATAAGAACATGAATTACGGTCACAGGGTCCTTGCATTCCAGGCCGGGATACCAGCCAAAGCTGGGCAGAGTCTCTCAGCTCACCTGCTTGAAGCTATGAATCCAGGATGACCATACTCCTATAGTGGTGGAAAGACATAAATCAAAGTAGTAGCCAAAGTGCAAATGTGATTTACATATTTATTTTTTGGGGAAAAAATGGGAGTGGAACTAAAGCTAATAATTAATAGGATCCTCCTTAGATTACTAAGCCTCTGGTATTTCCCAGAAGACATCTAGAGATTACATTTTCCTTGTATACAAATTTTACAAATTACTGAGCAAATTTTATATATACAGTAACATTTGTATATGTGTACGCATACGCCTGTGTGTGTGTGTGTGTGTATGTGTATTCCACTGAAATAGCTGTTCACTGGAAAAAATAAGCTTGTTCTTTCTAACTTCACATTTAGCCATAGGTAGTCCAAATAATTTCTAAATACATCTGAATTTGTCTTATTCTGGGGGGGTCAGAAAACCATTTCCTTTTATGATGATATACTTCCTGCTCTGCTTCTGTTTCCTTATGATTGTGCCTGGCAAAACAGGTGACAGCTAAGGGCAATACAAATGGTGAGAAGAAAGGAAGGAAGTGTTTACTCTTTGGACTCTCAGCTGTCACACTAATACTAATACTATTGTTGCCACACCCAAATCCATTCATCTATGAGAGCTGGAGGTCTCTTGACAACTCCTGCAATGCATTGGTCTGTAGGCCTGAATGCCCTCTTACACCATGTACCAGTGAGCCAATACACCTGGATGCCATTAGGGACAAAATGAAAGCCTAAACCTGTGCATCCTCCAACACAGCCATGGGAAGATTTACTAAGAATTTGACAGCTAAGCCACCAATTACTTTGCCACATTGAGCACTTTAGGAAGAAAGTGGCCAGCTCAGAGACTATTTTGGAAAGCCTAAGAGGGGTGGGACATTCTCCTACATTCTTATTTAAACTGACCATTTAAGCTTTCTGCAATTAGATTCCTTGCAGGAGTAGGCAGGTTTCTCTGACAGTATAAGAACTTATTTTGCCTTCCTCTTCCTGTCTACTTATGATGCCTAGCAGTGGAAAAACTGATGCAATTCAAATAGTTTTCTTCAAAGTATGGGCACTTTATTTTCATTATGATTAATTATTTGAGGTTGATAGCTCAGAATATATAGAACAAATCTGAATACCAGAAAGAACTAAGTATGCAGTCACCAGTGCCTATATTTTACTTTCTTTTCCACCTCTTCAGGAGCATTCCTTGGTGAAAGAAATAATGACAAAACCAAGGCAGCCTCTTGTAGAAATGGATTTCCCTAAACTGGAGCATATGCTGATTAGAGATGTATTAGAATCATTATAGTCAAGAATATTACTCGCCTGGAAGAGCAGCTCAGCTGGAGCTGCCAGTTACATGTAATGAATGTTCTGAGTATTCATCTAATCAGAGAAATGTTTTATTTTGTTTTAAAGTGGCAGAAATCTTGGGAGTAGGTTATGAGCAGCATATCCTCCTCAACAATTTACTCAGAATGAATCCTTCGGGAGAGAAAAACTCTAAGAAATATTTGATATATGTTTCAGTTCATTGGAATTTTGCTTAAAAAACCCCCTCTGTCTGGTGGCTTTGTTTGAGCTTCATTACATTACATATAACTTCAGAACTGCTGATACAGGGATCTGGGAAGGAGCAGAGATTGCTCTCTATTTTTACAGTTAAGAGAAACAGCCATATGTGTATTATTTATTGTTCTTTCGTAACAATGGTTTCGTATAAATAGTCAGAACTTTTCATACCGCTCTTAATTCTTCTGGCAAAAAATATTAGTAATAGTATTGGCACGTATTAGATTGTTTCCACAAATCCTTACAAGAAAGCTTTCTAGATTTTTTGCTTTGCTCCCTCTCTGTTTCATTCATACCCAAGCACACATGCACACTTTTGATGTGTGTGTGTGTGTGTGTGTATGTGTGTATTAGTATATTTTATGTGGGATGCCCTAACCTCATCTTTGCTCAGAGATCCAAAAGTTGTGGAATGACCTCTGCATGGTTGTGGCCTCCTCCATTAAAAGCTTAAAGTTCAACAAGTGCTGCTGATATTGTGGTCAAAGCAAAATAACTTATTTGATTGACTGGTTGTTCTCACTGGTGGGAGGGGGGGAAGGTTGCTATTTTTTATTGGGTTTTTATACTGGGCTTATATCTTTGTAAGTCACCTGGATTCACTGTGAGTTGGGTGGCCCTATAAATTTTCCTAAATAGAATAAAATAATAAAAGAAATAAAAGGATGGCCTTTTCATAATTATACAGCATCCCTGATATCCCCTATGTAGAGACACAGAGTTTCTGCATACTATAAAACCTTGTGTTTATAATCTAGTAATAGGCTAACATATCAATGACAGCAAAGCACCAAAACGTTGCGGCGGGAATGGAATGAATCTCCATGGGAGCTTGTCTAGGGTAAAAAGGTTTTTTTTTTAAGGTACAATTTTCCTTTAAAAATCCCCCCTTCCCCCTCCCTCCTCCCCCCCTACCTCCCCCCCCCTTTGTCTAGGGTAAAAAGGTTTTATATTCATGTATGTATGTAAGGGACACGGTGGCTCAGTGGGTTAGGACACTGAGCTTGTCGATCAGAAGGTCGGCAGTTTGGCGGGTCGAATCCTGAGTGCTGCGTAACAAAGTGAGCGCCTGTTACTCGTCCCAGCTTCTGCCAACCTAGCAGTTCAAAAGCACGTAAAAATGCAAGTAGAAAAATAGGGACCACTCCAGTGGGAAGGTAACAGCGTTCCGTGCGCCTTTGGCGTCTAGTCATGCCGGCCACATGACCACGGAGACGTCCTCGGACAAGAGCTGGCTCTTCGGCTTTGAAACGGAGATGAGCACCGGCCCCTAGAGTCGGAAACGACTAGCACGCATGTGCGGGGGAACCTTTACCTTTACCTTTTATGTATGTATATATGTAAATATATGTATATACATAAATATATGTATTTCTCATAGATGTCTAACGGATTTAATGCAGCACTTAATCTCTAAATATTCTAATATGCTCAGGTCCAACATGCTCAAGAACATTGGCCTTGTTTCTATACTGGCACATAAGGAAGTCTTGTGCTGATTCTAAATTAGTAAACAACAAACTCTCCAAATGAAGAATAAATCAAACCAATCTGTACCAAATGACATTCCCCCCACACTGCATTCTATAATGTTGTTTTTACATTGAATCAGAGAACAAGGAGTTCAGTCAGTTACTACTTAACTAGGGCAGGTTTCTCTGTAACTATTGTGTCTTTCCGAGAATGCTGCTCAATTGTCTCTTCAAGTGATAACCCAAAATATTTATGGGGGGAAAAAGATAAGCATGACTTTGGCAAATAGACTAACTTATACATTTCAAATATCCAGTTTTCCTTCTTATAAATGCCAATATGGTTTCAACCAATTATGCATGAGTTTGTGAGTTGTTATTTTTTAATATAAGCAGAAACTTGTGGATTTTTATATGCATATTTTCCTAATATGTTCATTCTGAGATGCATTTTTTTCCCCTGAAGTATACATTTTTGCAGGTAATCTTTCCTAATGCAACTTTTTTTCTGTACAATGTTTTCCATCAATATGAATGTATGTATATATCCTAACATATGCATTTTTGTGCACTGCACTGTAAAATTTGGGCAACCATAGGTTTGGAAGCATGACTGGGCTTTGGTTGTGCCTAGTTATAAAATATGAATTGATGAAAAGTCATGTGAAACTTCAAGATAAACTCATTTATTTCCCATCTCTAGAAAACCTAAAAAGATAAAAATATATTGCTGTGTAAATAAGAATTATGGAGATCTTTACAGAGGCACCATGAAGATGATATTTTGTAAGGGAAAACAATGTTATTTAGGAAAGAAAAGCTTCTTCACAATATTACAATTATATGCAACTCTCAATTTCATTCCAGCCTTAAGGAGAATCCCAAAACTAACCTATTGTGTACAATGTCACAATTGTTGTACATCAGAGTTGAAAGCATGGGGACTAGCCAGTAGGAAACTCCTAAATTTAGGATGCTCTGTTGCCTTCATATGCTGCATACTTATGTTTTGTGTCTTTCCTTGGCTAACATTTGAAAGTTGTAGGCTAATTTGCAGTCAGCAATATGGCACCAATGGACTCCAAATTCCTATGATACCAATAGCTGTTTTTTTGCCAACCCCGCAAATTAAATACAATTTATATTAACGTATTTAACTTAAAATAACTAAAGCTCACCAGCTCTCAAGAGATTGGCGGGGAGCAGATCAATATTGTCGTAATAAGTTAGGGACAGGAGCTGTCAGAGATGAGATGTCCATATTTTTTTCACTTTTAGTTGAAAAAAACAACCCCTGTGCCAAAATGCACACATTACGCAAGAATGCCTGAAAAAATTACTACCTTCAGAGCAGAGTGTACAGTGTGTTGATTCCAAAGTTTCACTGCTTTTGCCTAAAACACAGTCTCACAAAATACATTTACAGATTACAGCTGTGTTGCCAAGTGTTTCATTGTCCCAGCAAACATTTTCTTAGTGGGAGATTCAGATTCTGCTGACTGTGAAATAATCTTTGGGGAAATTGCCATAGGAAGACAATTCCAATGTAATCTCCCTTTGTACACCTGCACATCACGAGATTAATTCCAAACATGACTTGGCAACTAAGAAACCTTACGTCAGAATTATTGTTTGATGTAAGGATAAACAGGAAGATTGATTAATTGATTGATTGATTGATTGATCAAATTTGTATAGCTGCCCATTTCCCCAAGGGTGACTCTGAGCAATGCCTACATTTACTTCCTCAAAAGGAAAAGGCAAGAGCTGTATCTCTCTTGCATGTAAATTATGAGGAGACATTTGAAATTAAGTGCCTTTTCTGCTGGTTACAAGTCACTGCAGAATGTTATTCACCATAACACTGTTCAAACAACATTTTCTTTATTGATGTGCATTGCTTCTCTTTTACAGAGTGATGAGGTTTTGACGGTCATCAAAGCAAAAGCACAGTGGCCTGCCTGGCAACCACAAAACGTGTAAGTAGGGAAGGGAGCCAACCTCCCAAAAGATTTTTCGATCATTGTCCTCTGACAGGTTGCTATAAACTTCATGCCATCCACAAAAGTGTCTCTCTTTCTCAGATAAAAACGTGTGGATAAAAGCATCTTCCCGTTGATATTTCTGTCTAACAATATTTGTGGGAGACCAAGTTATGGGCGGGCACTGGGTTAGGTGTTAGTGATGCAGCAATAAAACTAAATATATATTTCCCATTGTCTTGAACTTTTCTAGAGGACCAGGGATATATCTAATAGCTAATACAGTTCCTGCTTGCTCATAAGTAAGCCAAATTTAGTTTGATGGAAAATGAAAGATTAAGCTAGTTTGAATCAGGACTGCCTTGGAAACTCCAGTTATGCGAAGAAATAGGACTGCAATGGAAGAGGATAGATGTAGCTCAGAGTTGAACTGTGAAGTCCTTGATGCTTTCTAAACTTGGCTGTTTGCTTCCAGATGTTTCATTATCCAACTAGGTTACATCATCAGTGTGAGTGAGGGTGTGGTTGCCCCCTAGCTTGACCTGACAGTGTTGGTAGGAGTCTTTGGTAGCTCCTGATTTAGGGATGTTCCAATCTTTTTGTTTTCTTCTAATTCAAAGCTGCTAGGGAATTCCTGGAAGCTTGGAATTTAGATGAATCAGCCATCAACAGACACATAGAAATAAACCGTATTTACACACTATTCAAAAGAGACAATAAAAAGCTAAAAAGGAAATGCACTGTCTGCAAGCAAACAACCAAGGTCAGAAAGCATCAAGGACTCCACCAAAATAGGACTCTCCTATTCCTTAGATTAGAAAGCTACAATTCCTTATATTAACATGTGACATGGCACCTTCTATTTAAATAAGGCAAGCAGGTTGTTAAAATACAACAATTTCTTATAACAAGAAAGCAACAATATTACTCTTTTCTTATAACTCCAAAGAATTATTGCCCTAGACCAGGGGTCTGCAACCTTGACAACTTTAAGACTTGTGGACTTTAACTCCCAGAATTCCTTTGCCAGCATAGCTGGCTGAGGAATTCTGGGAGCTAAAATCCACAAGTCTTAAAGTTATCAAGGTTGCAGACCCCTGTCCTAGACTTACCTGAATGCATTACTGGCTGTATCTCTCAAGTTTTTTATTGCTTCTCTAAGTTCTATATCTGCTCCACAACCTCTGGAGCTTTAGAGCCTTATAAATTGCAGCTCGGTCCATGAGAACCTGAGAGCCATAATTTACAGTTAAATGAGAGCACCAATTAAAACATTTCAGTCACTTGTCCTATTATTTATTTTATTTTTTATTTTAATTCCATTTATATCCCGCCCTTCTCCGAAGACTCAGGGCGGCTTACAAGCTTAGCAGTAGCCTTCATTCTATGTATATGCCTGCTTATTAGAGCTTTCACACACACCCCAAGCGGCATTATTACAAAGTCAGCTTATTGCCCCCAACAATCTGGGTCCTCATTTTACCTACCTCGGAAGGATGGAAGGCTGAGTCAACCTTGAGCCTGGTGGGATGCGAACCTGCACTAATTGCAGGCAGCTGGTGTTACTTAAGGAGGCATTAGCCCACTGCGCCACCAAGGCTTCTATTATGGAACTCTACTTTTTTCTCTAAGCATCACTTTCTCTGAAAGTTTTCTTTTTTAAAAAAATAATTTGCAAACTTTCTAGAGCAGGGGTGTTAAACTGTCAGCCCGCGGACCAGACGTGTCATGAGGAAACCATGCCCACCCCATTGCCGGCAATGGGAAAAAAGTTCCGATACATCGTGCAACGTCACGTGACATCATGAGTTTGACATGTCTGTTCTAGAGTATAAGTCTATATAGGACACGCCAGGATTTTATTTGAGGATTTCCAATAAATTTATCTCTAGCCTAGAATTTCTGCTTGGTTGAAACTTTTTGCACTGCCTTTTTATCTGATACTTTTATTATAATGTGTGTTGCTTTATACTATACTGCATATTTTCCCTCTCCTTTCTCTAGAGTTGCTTGACTGAATCTTTTGTTCAAAATTCTTTTCACAATAGGCATTTATAACATATTTTTTGTCAATACTTTCAACATTTCAAGGCAATGTTTGATTTGGTCAAGCATATAGTGTACGTTCTTTGGTATTTCATGCTGTTTCGTGGTTTTACTTATGCCACATAGCACTTTAAATTGTTCTGTCCATACTGTGCCTCTGTGGAAATTGTCTTTTTTCAAGGGTGTCATTCCTACATCTTTTTAAAATAGGATTTGAAAACTCATACACATTTTCACATTCACTTTCTCTGATCTTATTTACCAGATTGTTTTTATCAGTGAATCTTTAAAAAGAATGCATATATACTCCTCAAAAAAAACATCATGCACTTCAATTAATGTTAATAATAATTAAGCATGTTAATTTCTGCTTCCAAAATGCCCATGATGTTTGTAGAACTGCTGTTAAATTAAATTTCGTCTAATTGAAGACAATAAAAGATCCAACATTCAGTTATTCAAATTTCATACCACTATCAGGGTACATCTGTATGCTGTTTTTTAAGAACTGGATTTGCTTATAAAAAATTCAGTTCCCTGCAGTTTTCATTTGCAAATAATTTCAGAACAGGCTCAATCTGCCCGAACAAAACCTTCTTTCTGATTTTGCCCCTGGAGTATCATAGCAAT
Organism: Vipera berus; assembly: GCF_964194415.1. Lineage (NCBI taxonomy): Eukaryota > Metazoa > Chordata > Lepidosauria > Squamata > Viperidae > Vipera > Vipera berus. The sequence continues at coordinate 96,958,692 of NC_138202.1, forward strand.
GTTTGAATAAACTCTTATCAAACCATTTGTTCACAGTAATACGCAAGTGAGTATAGACACAGATGGGATTGTAAATGGGAGAAAACTGTAAATGTGCCCTACTAGCAGCTGCTGATATCTCTTTAGAAATATCTATTCAGGACAATTGTTTCCCAGGACTTGGTGAGAATGAACACACACACACACACACAATTAAAATAATCTCCAGAATCTCCAAAAAAGGGAGTGGTGTTGCTTACTGATTCATCCTTGTCAAGAGGTTTTTATAAAATATTTCTGTGCTTTTTTTTTAAACCTTCGTTGGCTTGATCTTGGTATGGATGGCAAAGATTTGTATAGAAATAGTGGCACAGTGGTTAGAATGCAGTATTGCAGGCTGACTCTGCATTCTCACTGCCAGGAGTTTGATCCTGACCAGTCTGAGGTTGACTCAGTCTTCCATCCTTCTGAGGTCAGTAAAATGAGGACTCAGATTTTTGGGGGCAATAAGCTGTAAACCATTTAGAGAGGGCTGTAAAGCATTATGAAGTGGTGTTAAGTCTAAGTGCTATTGCTATGCATTCTGCTTGAGGTCTAAAGAGAATCAGTGTTGTTTAAAATGTGTTAGGGAAGGCCATAACAGCAGAAGTTCCACAAACGCTTGAGAATGCCCTCAGAGATCTCTCAAATGTGACATTTTTAATGTGACAAGAAGAGGAGTTAACAAATTCAGAATGGAATGGTAATCTTCCCTATATAATAATGAAGCTTGAATCATATTTTTTTCTAGCCCCCTTCCTATATCATTTAAGTGCAATTTGACAGACCTTGCAAGGCCTCAAAGATAGGCCTTGAAAGTTGGTTGCTGCTGCTTCATGACAGGGCATGGAGCTACACATTTACCATCCCCTTTTTAGATGCAGTGTCTTCTCTCTCTCCATGTTAGGCCTATTCAAGGTAGCCCTGCTTATCGGGCACTTTACACTATAGAGTCTTCACTGTTTGCTTCCTTGTAAGGATGCAGTTGGTTTAATTGATGACATGATGTGTTGATATAATAGTCATCATGACCAGGGACCATTAAGGAACTGCCAAGTGCAGGAGAAGCTTCAAAAACAAAAGAGAAGTAGCTTGCTTCTTTTTGCCCGGCTTTTTAGAAGCAGGAGGATCGTGTCATTTTGTGAATCAACTTTAAAAGATCGCTTTGCTTTGTTGAAATAAAACCCTAACCCTAACCCTAACCCTACAAAATTGTGCATGCTGTAAGCATTTATGCCTCAAGTGCAATAGACCAACCTACCTGTTGAAATCTAGATTCTACAGACTTGTAATCAGTCAGGGTAATGTATTTCAGTAGATGATGCCTCAATGTCTAAGAAAAGGAATTTTTATAAGCTAGTGCTATTTTTCTGTTTAAGTTCTCCATTTTCCCTTCGTTAATTAAACTGTGATTTATCAATGATTATAATATTGCCTCAGGATAAAACAAAATTAGCACATTATTATGCATAATGTAGCAGCCTAGTTGTGGCAAGGATAATTTGCTAATTCTATTGACTAATGATGGTGGATAAATTTTTAAACATAATCTCCTAATGTGCACCAGGAAACTGATTTGCTAAAACTATATTTCATAAAACAGAAATATAAATGTGGGGTGCGGGGTGCATGCACTTGTCTGTGTATCTGTGTGTACACATAGTAGATATGCTGGGATTGTGATCAGTGGTGGGTTTCAAATATGTGAATAACCTGTGTGGTTGTTCTGTCGCTTCCAGAAGTCCATTCTGGGCCTGGGCAACAAAAAAATAGCTACCAGTTCTGCCAAAATGGTGCAAACTAGCTGAATCCCACCACTGATTGTGATACATGAAATATTTTCATCTCCAGTTATAGCCCCCAGTCATCATGAAATTATACCATAGTTGTTATAAAATTTTTATACCCTAATCTTTCAGTTTTAAGGATGCAATGAACAAATTTCCACAATGCAATGAACAAATAATAATTATTCTAGTTGTTATTTTTGAAATTTCAATATTTTTTGAAAATTAAAATATGACATTGGTGCTTGACATGGCTATGCTTTATTTGTTGTTTAAAAGATTAAACAACACTTTGCTTTACACTCTGTAGCAAGTCATCTTGAGAAACCTGGAAGCTATGCCAGGATGCTTTTTGTTGATTATAGCTCAGCTTTCAACACCATTTTGCCAAGCATTCTCATCGAGAAGCTGACTGACTTGAAATTCTCCCCCTGCCATCTGCGATTGGATTCAAGACTTTCTTAGGGACTGGTTACAAACAGTGAGGATTGGGTCTGCTTTGTCCACCCCCCTGAAGCTTTGCACCGGCTCGCCACAGGGCTGCGTGCTTAGCCCCTACCTGTACTCTTTATACACATACTGTATGACTGTGTATCATCTGACCCATCCACTGCGATAATTAAGTTCGCAGATGATATGACTGTGGTGGGTCTTATTACAGGTGGGGATGAGACAGCATACAGGGCGGAGGTACAAAAACTATCCATATGGTGTAGTAACAACAACTTGCACCTGAACATCGGCAAGATGAAAGAGATGGTGCTAGACTTCCAGAGAAAAAAGGAGGAACCTGCCCCACTTTACATCGGGGAGGACTGTGTGGAGAGAGTTTCCTCCTTTAAATTTCTGGGAGTCTACCTCTGCGAAGATCTGACCTGGAAAGTTAATACAACCCAGGTGGCTAGAAAGGACCAACAGAGGTTTCACTTTCTCAGGGTCTTGCAGAAGAACAGGGTAGAACAATGGCTAATGACCCTCTTTTACCGGTCTACTATAGAGAGCGTCCTCTCGTATGGTATTGTGGTTTGGTATGCTGGTCTGACAGCCAAGGATAGGAAAGTATTACAGAGGGTGGTGAGTACAGCACAAGACATTGTGGGCTGTCCCGTGACACCACTGGATGACATCGCCAGGACTCGTTGCCTTGGAAGAGTGAGGAAAATTCTCAGGGATGACTCACACCCTGGACAGTATCTCTTTACTCTCCTACCATCGGGTAGGAGATATAGGAGTATAGCCAGCCGCACCAACAGGCTGAAAAACAGCTTTTATCCATGGGCTGTTAGGCTTTTGAACGGGAAATAATTTTTATAAACTTTATGCAGAATTGACTTGCGAGGCCGGTGTGTGGTGCAATTAGTTCACATGGTGTAATAAGATGGAGGTCTGTTGTCACTGTGAGTTGGGGGGTGGGAGCATGAAGGGAGGCTCAGCTAATCTGGTTGTACTTTGACAATAAAGGTTCATTCATTAAGCAATGACTGTTATTAGCCTTGCCATCCAACTGACAAAACTGTTGATCCTGTCATTCCTAACATTTTTTTTCTTCAAATTGTGGTAAAGTTACAATCCTATTAGCAATTAATCTGCTAAGGAGGAGCACAAATGATTTTACTTTTTTCATGGAAGCTCTTTTGAGATGACAAAATACATCATGCACGCCTCCCATACTTATATGCTAGTTGGCAGGCATGCACACATAGATATCCTGACATATATGTGCACAAAGCGTGGCACAATTCTTCATGCCACACTTGAACATAATAAAACATTTAGAGTTCTCTATGAGCAGTTTTCCCTTGAACTTTAAGGTTTGCTTTAGGCAAAACTGATAACAACTTTTTTTGTACATAAAATAAGTACATCCGTGCTTTAATAGTGTGTGGCATTCTGACCAACCATGAGTAGAAGGTGAAAATTGAGACAGAATTTTGTATTATAAGGCATAATGCAACCTTTTTTCTTTTGGGGAGAAGAAGGTACAGAAAACATATCGTTATATCTGCAAAAGGGGCTTTATTTCCACATAATAAATGTTAACGTTGAGATTTAAATCACTTAATTAAAATGACATTTAAAATGTTCAATTAAACACACACTTGTTCACAGCAAATCTGTTTTACTTTGAAGATATCCATCCAGTTCTTCTGTATGATCAAGAAGAAGAAAAAACAACAACATAAATATAGAGCTGTTATTTACTGGTGATTTTTAGAATTGCTAAATATTTTCTGATCTTGGTTTTTTATTTATTAATTGGGGGAGGGAGAAGAAATTTATAAATATGGTTTTGATAGTCAAAATTAAATTGGTGAAAATTGCCCCATCTGTTTCTAAAAATGCTGAAATGCACACAGACACACAAAGACCATCTGAGCTCTTGTGAGAGGCACCAGTGCTATTTACATTTTCCAGTTTTTTGGCTTGCCACTCAGGATGTATGCAAAAAAAAAAATATCTGAGTAAGATAATCTGCAATTCCCTATTCACTTCAGTTAATAACAATAACCCCAACCTGAGACACCTGTTTTTGTATTCCAAACTATCTAAGCATCTCTGGCCATTCCTAAGAGACATCATGAGGGAGGCACTGAAGTTTAATAACTGAGCAGCTTGATAGCCTTAGCAGAAAAATGAAGAACACTTCCAAAAGAAGCTTTAATTAATCAACACATGTCCAGCTGAGGCAATTAACAGAACCCTCCATGCTGTTCCCCTTACATCTCACGCTTACACTCAGCAGGAAACTTTACTTGCCAAGTTTAATTTTGGTTTAGAATGTTACCATCTAAAATCCAGGGGCAGGTTTCCCAAACGAAGCTATAAATCAAGAGCTACTTATGATAGCTCAATTTATTACTATATTTCTGATTCAGTTGTCTTTTTTGCGGGGGGGGGGGGGAGGGTAACATCTGTCTAGAATGGGAAAATAACTTATGGCATCTGCTGCCTTTTTATGACTCCTAGAGTTGCTCAATGTACAAAATTCAATGACAATTCAATATTTGGCATCATGATTGTTCTGTCCTCATGACATGTTACCATGTATACAGTTTGACATGTAGCTAAATCCACCTATCCTTCAATAAATCAGACCATGTACGTAGACCGTGACACTTTATTAAAGGAACAGGATGTGAAACTGTATATAAAAAGATTCCTTCTCCCCATATTTGGGGAGGGTGCATTAACCCCCCCCCCACTCAAGATCAATCTAGATGATAGATAGATAGATAGATAGATAGATAGATAGATAGATAGATAGATAGATAGATAGATAGATAGATAGATAGATAGATAGATGGATGATATGGATTTTTATCCTCTGATGAACATGCACCACAGATTACGCTGGATTCTTCCAGGTGCTTCTGTTTCCTCAGAATGTTAGAAAATGGAGTCTGGCTTCTTAGGATGCACCTGTTGTTGTCCCCCCCCCTCCCCCTGAAATTAGGGAGGATGGGAAGATGAGCACTCTGTAGGGTTAAAACACTATCAAAAGCAACTTTCTATACAATGAAAGGTTTTGTCTTTGGCCACTAGATGGAGCTCAATACAGGTTAGAGAACAATAGCAGGATATACATACACAAATTCTATGTTGAAGTCATAACTGACTTTTGGACTGATTTTTAAAAATATATTTTTAAGAGCAAAACAATATATTTATCATTAGGCTTAACAAGTCTATTTTCTTTTTTAAAAAACATTGACTCTGCCAGCCCAAAAATAAATAAAAGCTTTCAATTCTAGCCTCTCCAGTGATGTCACTAAATCATTTCCTCTCTACAGAGTGTAGAGACTGGACATATTTAATTGCCTGTTTGGGATATAGTTGTACCCTCATATCTTGTCACTCAGAGGATTGTACTTTTTTTCTTCCTTCACTTTGACTTGACATTTTCTTATTATTTACATGATGATGATCATGGTAATGGTGATGGGAGTTGACATAGTGACAAGTGTTAAAGACTCTCAGCATATATGTAGGCTTAAAAAGTATTAAATGAAAACTTCATCCTATTAGTGAAGCTAGCAATTATTTTGCATTGGTGTTGTTATAAAAACAATTACATATGGCAGAATATGTTTGGAATCAAAGTCCATTAGAAGGAATGAGATAAAGAAGAGCCAGAATCGTAGGGTTCCTCAGAGTAAGAGATTCAAATATACAGTCCTGTGAAAAAGTGAGTACATCCTCTTTGAGTTCCATGGTTTTACATATCAGGACGTAGTAAAACTTATCTGGTCCTTAGTGGTTCTTAAGGTAAATACAACCTCAGATAAACAATACATGACGTATTACACCATGTCATTATTTATTTTACAAAAAGAAAGTCAATGTGTGAAAAAAATGTGTTTTTCCCCCTAAAATGGAGAAGCCATGTGTGAAAAAGTAAGTACACCCCTACCGCTTTCATAGGTAGGAAGAGGCTAAGTAGCAGACAGGTGCTGCTAATCAAGTGCCTTTGAAAACTGATCATCAGGATGTGTGATTACCTTTATAAAGGTCGAAGTTGGAGGGATTTGCTGGTCTCACTGAGATGTGTGTTACCACAATGCCAAAGAGTAAGACATCAGCAATGATCTTAGAGAAGCAATTGTTGCTGCCCATCAATCTGGGCAGGCTTATAAGGCCAGTTCCAAACAATTTAAAGTCCATCATTCTACAGTGAGGAAGATTATTCACAAATAGAAAACATTCAAAACAGTTGCCAATCTTCCCAGAAGTGGATTCACCCCAAGGTCAGACCATGCAATGCTCAGAGAAATTGCAAAAAATTCAAGAGTTTTATCTCAGACTCTACAGGCCTCCTAAATGTTAAAGTTCATGACAGTACAATTAGAAAAAGGCTGAACAAGTATGGTTTGTTTGGAAGGGTTGCCAGGAGAAATCATTTAAAAAGAACATGGCAGCGTGGTCTTGCTCTTAATTATATATATATAATTATTATATATATATATATTTGTGTAAATTACTAACAAAGAATTAAAGGGAAACTGAGATGCATTTCTGACTCCTTAGTCGTCCTCAGTCAGCTATACCCTTCTGAGATTCGAACCTGGGCTGATTGCATACAAGGCAGTGTTATACATACACACACACACACACACACACACACACACACACACACATATACATATATGTATGTATGTATTTTATTTTTTGCTAAGAATTGAATGAAATTCATCCAGTACTATCACACCTATTGATCCAAAGTTTTATAATTAGCTGAAAAGCAATTAACAAGAAATATCTGAAAGCTATGCTTCTGTGGAAGCAATGGCCGAGTGAAAATAGCTTCAGCAGAGCCAGTTGACCATGGCAGAAGAAGGAGCCAATGAACAGATGGGTGCTTCAAAATGCCTCTTAAAATAAAGAAGAAGAGGTGGGATTACCTGTAGTGCTCCATATAGAGTCTAGACCAGGGGTCTCCAAACTTGGCAACTTGAAGACTTGTGGACTTCAACTCCCAGAATTCCTCAGCCAGCCATGGCTTGGCTGGCTGAGGAATTCTGGGACTTGAAGTCCACAAGTCTTCAAGTTGCCAAGTTTGGAGACCCCTGGTCTAGACAGTCCCAGCAACAAGGGCATAAAGCAGCAGCCTTCGGTGGGTTTTAGAGACTGGGAACCAGAAGGGCCAGTTTTGCCCAAGTCACAGTTCAGAGATTTAAAAAGACACTTCCTTTCTTAATCAATTTTGGAAATGACTTGTAAATTGCTTTTTGGAAATTTGGAAACTTCAAGAGGACAAATTGCATCACACTGCGTGATTCTCTTAATCCTCAGGAAAAGAAGTTTCGTGTAAGTTTAAGAATTTCTTAATTCTAACTTCTTAATTCAAACATTTTAATTCTAACATTTTAATTTTTATAGAGCTTTTGTTTTTTGATGTTTTATTGTGCACTAACTATTGAGGAAGTTAGGTGGTTCAGGAAAAAAATTATTATTTATTGAAAAATAAATACAATAAATAAATTTAAATATTTTTTAATTCAGAAATGACCAGCAAAAGTGCGATTAGGACATTGTTTTTGGAAAGTTATAAATGGACTAAGGCTTCAGACTGACTGGAAATAAAATTTTGAAACTAATTATAAGAATCCTTCCTGTGGCTTATTTACAATCTTATTAAAATATATGAAAATTTTAAATCTAAATTTAATATTGTGAATTAGGAAGGAAAACACGATAAGAGGAGTCCTTAAAGGCTGGTTATTATAGGCAATCAGAAAGCATTATAGTTTATAATTAAAGGATAAGACCCACTAATATAGAATGGAACAAAATATTTTAATTCTAGAAGAATTCAAGGATTTTTGACAACAGTGTACTTCGAACTTTCTCTTAAGTTTATCTGCTTCTATAAAAACAGGTTTAAAAGAGGATATAGAAGAGGATACAACTGAGAATTAGACTATTTTTTGGATATTGCTTTAAAAAAGACAGGCTACACGAATGATATTGACAAATATTTATTATTTATTTATTTATTAATTTAATTTGTATACCGCCCTTCTCCCGAAGGACTCAGGGCGGTGAACAGGGCAATACATAATAAAAAACGAAAAATTAAAAAATAATTAAACAGCAATGCCCATAATAAATTAATACAGATTAAAAAGTTAAGATCAATTTATAAAACCCAACCCCATCCCATCAGGCCAGGCCAACTTGTTCAAAAAGGTAGGTTTTAAGATCGCGCCGGAAGGAGCGGAGATCAGACGCCATCCGGAGCTCGACCGGAAGATGGTTCCATAAATCCGGCGCGCCCACAGAGAACGCCCTCCCCCTGGGGGCCACCAGTCAGCATTCTTTGACCGGTGGCACCCTGAGGAGGCCCTCTCTGTGGGAGCGTACTGGGTGGAGGGAAGTTGATGCCGGCCGCAGGTGCTCCCCAAGGTATTCCGGACCCATGCCATGTAGGGCTTTGTAGGTCATTACTAACACCTTGAATCTCACCCGGAAGACAACTGGAAGCCAATGCAGCTCACGGAGCAGAGGTGTGACATGGGAGTGTCGGGAAACTCCCAACACAACTCTCGCGGCTGCATTCTGTACCAGTTGGAGCCTCCGAGTGGTCTTCAAGGGTAGCCCCATGTACAGAGCGTTGCAGTAATCAAGACGAGAGGTCACGAATGCGTGAGTGACCGTACGTAGGGCATCCCGATCTAGATAGGGCCGCAACTGGCGCACCAGGAGAACATGGGTGAAGGCCCCCCTAGTCACAGCTACTATATGGTCTTCTAAGGAAAGCTGTGAATCTAGGAGGACTCCCAAGTTGCGAGCCCTATCTAACTCACCCCCCATAGCGAGGGGTGGAATATCCTGAATATCCTGAGATGCCGGTACGCACAGCCACTCAGTCTTGTCAGGGTTGAGTCGAAGCCTGTTCCTCCCCATCCAGACCCGAACCGCCTCCAGGCAACGGGACATCACATCGAGGGCATCACTGGGGTGGTTTGGGGTCGAAATGAAAAGCTGGGTATCATCAGCATACTGATGATACCCAAGTCCAAAACCACGAATGATCTCACCCAGCGGTTTCATGTAGATGTTGAACAGGAGAGGCGAGAGGACCGACCCCTGAGGGACTCCACAAATGAGAGGCCTCGCGGTCGACCTCTGCCCCCCTGCCAACACCAACTGCGAACGTCCCAGGAGATAGGAGGAGAACCACTGAAGGACCATGCCTCCCACTCCCAATCCCCTGAGGCGCCGCAGCAGGATACCATGGTCAATGGTATCGAAAGCCGCTGAGAGGTCTAATAGGACTAGGACAGAGGAATATCCCCTGTCCCGAGCCCTCCAGAGATCATTCACCAGCGCGACCAATGCCGTCTCCGTGCTGTACCCGGGCCTGAAGCCCGATTGGTATGGGTCTAGATAATCCGCTTCATCCAGAACTAGAGGGAGCTGATGCGCCACCACACTCTCAACAACCTTCGCAAGAAAGCGAAGGTTGGAGACCGGACGAAAGTTATTCAACACAGCTGGGTCCAAGGCAGGCTTCTTGAGGAGAGGTCTCACCACCGCCTCTTTCAAGGCAGCGGGGAAACTACCCTCACTCAAAGAGGCAGATATAACCGCCTGGAACCAGCCTCGTGTCCCCTCCCGGGCTGCATAAACCAGCCAGGAAGGGCACGGGTCCAATAAACATGTGGTGGAGCTCAGCCTCCCCATAATCCTGTCCACTTCCTCCAGAGTTACAGGATCGAACTCCTCCCAGATAACATTGACAAGACCACCCGTGTCCTGATCGTCTGACTCTGCCCAGTCGGAGTCCAAACCGGTCCGAATCCGAGTGATTTTGTCCGACAGATGTTGACTAAACTCCTCGGCATGCCCCTGCAAGGATTCCTAACTCACCTCCTGATTAAGGAGGGAGCGGGTCACCCTAAACAGGGCGGCCAGGCGATTATCTGCAGACGCGATGAGGGTAGCGAAGTAATTAGAGATAAGACCTAATATGGGTTCTTAGTCGCAATCGGTCAGATTCAGATCAGCTGGACCTCCAACCGCTCTCTAGGCCCCATCTCCGACGCTTCATCTCCCGGAGCTCCGTGGAGAACCATGGAGCCCACTGGGATCTGCGCGGGGTCAGGGGCCGCAAGGGTACAACTCGGTCAAGTGCCTCCGTGGCCGTCCTTTCCCAGGCTTCCACTAAGGCATCTGCCGAGCTGTGAGCAGAGGAGGCAGGTGGGGACCCCAGCGCTGCCTGGAACCTCTCAGGGTCCATTAAGCGCCTGGGGCGGAACCATCTAGTTGGCTCAGCACCCCCACGGTGGGGAGTGGCAAAACGGATACACAAGACTTACAAATTAAGTCTTGCGTATCACATTTATATGATGTCAATAATTAAAAGTAATAAATCAGAAGAGTGACTTAGATGTGTGGATTTAAAAAACTTTCTTATTTTAGACTTACAAAAGAGATCAGTTTTACTTATGAAGGTATTCCTAAGAAAAGAAAAAGAGAGAAGCCTAATTCAAAGGAATAAGCATCACTACTTTTAAAAACAAAAAAGAATTATAAAATTAGTTTATTTGATCAAGATTAAAATAGATAACAGTACTTTTTAGTATTTTTAACAGGTTTTTGTTGACCAGGCTTGGATGATGAAGATTTCTAGATTTTTTAACTAGCTAAGATATGGTAAGAAGAAGATATTCTGGTGGTGGTGGTGTGCAGTATGTTTAGAAAGTGATAAACTATGGTGTTAAAACTGGAAGTGTTTAAGTTGCAAAGGACTTTCTGGGAGGAGACAAAAAGAAAATGATAAGAAATTAATTTCTGGGTCATTATTTAAAGGGATTAATGATCAAGATTTTCAATATGTTGTTTCTGATAGCTCTTAAATGTAATTTTTCTTGATTAATGAGCCTCTAAATATTTTTTTGGAGAGATGAGTTAAGATACAGAAAACGTAATTTTGGGCTGTATTTTTAGGGACTGTGATAAGCTGCCACATAAAAGAAGGGAATATGAGATCAGTTTACTTGTTTAAGATTAAATTACATACATTGTTATTTCTGATAACTCTTAATGGACTTTTTGCTGATTATGATTGAATAGCAAGGCTTTATTATTTGTTAATAGATGAAAACTGAGATATGGGAGAAAGATTTTTTTGGTTGAAAGGTCTATGGATATTTTTAATCATCCAGGTCATGGTTATCTTAAAAGGCAACTGGAATTTCTTTTGTGGGTGGGTGTTTCTCATCCAAGAAGCTTCTTCAGTTCTAACTGAAGATTAGGTTTTGGAAGGATTTATATGATTTTTTGGCTGAAATGTTAGAGAAGGTGATAAGTTACTAAAATTGTACTTGTTTTAATGAAGCAAATAGTCATTTCCTTATATATCTTTACTTTTTAATATACTTTTTTACTTTCCCTCTCCCTTTTTTTTCATTTCTGCATTTGGTTTTTTTGTTTGTATATCTTCTTGATTTGTTCTAGTTCTTGATTATCCAAAAGTGATTAGAAAAGTAAGTATGTGAACCCAGTGTCTTCTTTGAACACAATAATTGCAGTTTCAACAAGACAATTATTCTCTTGCATCCCAGAATCTAAATGTGCTGCAGACTGCTTCAAGGAGCAACGGTATGGAGCATTTGAGGGCAATCTGAAATTCTCCCCTTGTCCAAAGAGGAATTAGGAAGAACCATTCTAATCAGCTCTGGTTTTAGCAGAGCTGTCTTCAGTCAGCCATTTTGTTCCTCCTCCTTTCCTCCTTCTCTTGTTTCTTCTCTATAATTTGCATTAAAACTGGTGGGTTTTTTGCTTTCCTTTTTTTCTTGCTTTTTAATCTACTGGGATCTGTGGGGAATACCGAACTAACAAGAAAGTAAATGAACCATTTTGAAATAAACAGATTGCCTCTCAGTGGATTATTTCTGCTGGATTGTCACTAACATGGTGAACTATTGGTCTAGAAATAACATCCCCACCTCATGTAATTTTAACATTCCCTTCACAACAATTGATGTTACAACTTCAATTCTCAGTTGGTGGAGTTTATAATAACTTGCAAGGTCTATTAAATATTTGAAAGGATGAAGTTCTTATTTGTATCACTAAAGAAGCAAGTTAGGAAACAAAATCCTGCTAGCCTTGAGTTGAAAAAGATGATGGTTAAACATATGTATAACCTAATTTTAATTTGAGAACTAGTGGCTAATGATGCAAATGATTTTGAATGTTTTAGAGAAGGGTGCTACTGTGCAGCATATTTGTTGACTGCTCTTCCTTTACTATTAAAAGTTGATCTTCAAGGGCAGAATCTATCCACCACCATCAATATCTTCATTGTCAATTTTAAAGCTGGTTGTTCTACTGTTGCCATTAGACTCTCCTGAGAATATGTAATCTCAAGTTAGCAGTCACTTAAAAAGCAATTAAAATGATAGATATCATACTGCCCCTTTGTAGTGAATAGATCATGAGAACTTCAAAATCCAAAAGAGGTTTGGAAGCTGCATCTAGAACTCATCCTGTTATCTTTACTGTGCTAAGGAACAATCATCATCTTTAATATTTAAAGATGAATTTTAAAAATCAGAATACTGAGTGTGGTTTTTCCTTTCATATGACTGACTTGTTTCTATTTTATCTACAAAATAGAAGATCAATTAGAGAATATATTAAGTTAGCATTAGGCAATGCAGTTAAACTTTCACATCACCCTAAATCCCTCCTAGGGAGAGAAGAATGAATAAACATTTTTGGAATGGATAAGCCAGTGTTTCTCAAACTTAGCAGCATGCTGGCTGAGGAATTCTGGGAGTTGATGTCCATGAAACTTAAAGTTGCCAAAGTTGAATAACAGTAGTATAAGCAATCATGTATTTCATTATAGTTTGTTACCTGGATGAGAGTTTCTACTAAATCTATATGAAGCATGCATTAATCAGCATTTACAAGATGACTCAAATCAATGAGTATATCAGTTTTGAAAAATGAGTATGAAGATAAATATTAGTGACATCCCTGTAGCACTGATCCTAGAGGACTAGCAACATGTCTAAGATATTGTTATCAAAGTCTTTTAAAAACATCCACAATGAAAATGCATTAAGACATTTTCTTATGATACATTATGATTTCTAATGCACATGATGTGAATCTCAGAGTATTTACAATGTATAAGATAACTATGTTTTCATTTTCTTTCTCTGCTAGCACAGTAATTCATTTACTGTTATTAATGTTTCAGAAATATGACAATATTGTGTTCCTCTTGAAACATAAAAATACTTTCAGTTGAAGTATAACTCTGTGGAATCCAACAAGATACTGACTCTATTTAGAGTTAACTATTTTGTTTAATTTGATTGCTTACTTATCCTTTTGTTCTACAATCCAGTGCAGTCCATTAGTAAAGATTTGATGTTCTGCCTTCAATATCTTCACAATATCAACGTCTAAATGTGTAAATCAAGACTGAACAAATTGGCAGCATAATTGTTGTTTTGTTCAGCTAAGCACGTCCTTCATTTATCCAGCTGAAAAGAACAATTAAGGCAAAAAATGTATTTGGACACAGAAAGCCGAAATCTTCAGAATGTTTGCTCTCAATTTTGAATGGTAAAATGCACTTTTATTCTGAACTTGAATTAACTAACAATTATGTTCATATTTTGGGGTTTTTTATTTCCTGGAAAGGAAAATGGATGTCACAGACTTTTAATGAAACAGCCATTGTATTTCATTAGCATTTTATTATACTCATTTCTTAGAAAAATTATTATCTTTCATAATATGAAAGTGAAATCAGGCATGCATACTTTTACCTATAGTCAGAAGGGATCAGCCAAGAGTTATAGCAACATGCAGACTTTTAAACAAAATATTAGTTGGAAGATCTGTAGTTGATAATTGATAACTTCACTGACACATCCTAAAACAGCTGTCCCACAGAGCTTCCTAGTCTTTAGTTTATCTCTTTGAAGTCAGGAATGGGGGGAAAGTATCTAGAGATTAGGCTTATAACTACATTCACTTTAGCCTGCGCTAGCTCTGTGTGAATTCACACAGTCTCTGCATGAGGACATCTATTTTTCACCAGTCATATCTGTATGCCACTGAACAGGTCTCATTTTCTCCCCACTTGTTTGGTGGGGAGGAAGTGCTCTACTCTGGAAGTGTGTTTTTGCTTTTATTCCACCTCCAGATGTTGCATGTAGGCAATGTATTCTGGATTGATGCCCATGGAGAAGACTGCCTGAAATGTGATTATCCTTAGTAAATTTGTGGTACAAATTGGTTCAGATGGTTTCCCAGGGGATTGCTCCATTCCATAAGTACTTATTCTCCTTCCTCTACATTTTCCTTTGGTTGTGAGACAGATCAAAGGCAGCCACTTTTTACTTTGTTTTTCACACTTGGCAACTTTAAGATGTGTGGACTTCAACTCCCATGATTCCCTAGACACAACAGTGGCAGCTATTCTCAGGGGTTCACTTCCTCTCCTGATATAATATGCTTAGGCCTTCTTAGTTTACAACTTCCATACCAATCCCCATTGCTAAACCCCTTTGTCAGCTTCCAACAATTCAGCAGCACATACTCAGTGGTTACACATAACTGTCAACCAGAAAGCCATAGTTTCAAGGGGTGCAGCTCTGGAAGGGAGGAGAAGACTGTAAAGCAGCTATGTGGATGTGGTCTACACGGGATAGGGAAACTGGCCATTCCACAAAAAGAAACAATGAACATTTCTTCAACAGCTATTTCAACCATTCCCTGACAATGGAGAATTAATGCAGAGGGTTTTTTTTCCAAGAAAAAGAATATTCTGGGGAAATTAGAAGGCACATTCCGACACAGCTTAATAACCAAAGAATCGGTGTCTTCATGCATCAGTGATGGCATGTGTGTCATGATACCATGGTATAAATTATGCAACTTGTACATGTGTTAGGCATCAGCATTCAACTCTACTTATTTTATTCATTTAGCCTTCCATCTCACAAACATGTGACTCTTGCATTATTTGTATGAGGACATCATGTTGCACTTGTGATCAATAATTGTGGCTTGTAAGCATGGCTAGTCTAGTGTAACAGAAAGCCAATTTGGTGCAGTGGTTTAAGTGCCAGGCTAGAAACCGGTAGTTCTACTCTTGTTTTAGACACAAAGCCAGCTGGGTGAAATTGGGCCAACTTACTCTCAGCTCAGTGAAGAAGGCAGTGACAAACCACTTCTAAAATCTTGACAAGAAAACTGCAGAGACTTATCCAGGCTGTCACCAGAAATCAAAACTGACTCAAGCCATTCACAATACATATATAGTACATGCACCAGAAATGTAGTTTATGGTGATGATTAGAGGTCTGGAGGCTAAAACATATAAGGAACAGCTGCTGGAATTGGGTAGTCTAGTTTAATGAAGAGAAGGCCTAGGGGTGACATAATAGCAGTGTTCCAATATCTCAGGGGCTACTACAAAGAAGAGGGAGTCAAGCTATTCTCCAAAGCACCTGAAAGCAGGACAAGAAACAATGGATGGAAACTAATCAAGGAGAGAAGCAACCTAGAACTAAGGAGAAACTTCCTGACAGTTAGAACAATTAACCAGTGGAACAACCTGCCTCCAGAAGTGGTGAATGCTCCAACACTGAAAGTTTTTAAGAAGAGACTGGACAGCTATTTGGTATAGGGTTTCCTGCCTGAGCAGGGCGTTGGACTAGATGACCTCCAAGGTCCCTTCCAATTTCTTCTTCTTCTTCTTCTTCTTCTTCTTCTTCTTCTTCTTCTTCTTCTTCTTCTTCTTCTTCTTCTTCTTCTTCTTCTTCTTCTTCTTCTTCTTCTTCTTTTTCTTCTTGTTATTGTTATTGTTATTGTTATTGTTATTATTATTATTTACAGAGCACAGCAATATGAAAATACTGTTTGTTTCTTTATTAAATTTATATGCCACCCATCTTGCAACTGAATGACTCTAGGTAGCTTACAAAACCCTAAAAACAAGGATAAATAAACATTAAAAATATTAAAATTAATGGGAAATTGGGTAAACTAGGAACCAGAACACAAATGGAATGTAGGTGAGATGTTCTTCTTAATCCACTAACAAGCTCCAAAATGGTATGCCTCCATTGGGGTTTGAGGCCAGG
Organism: Vipera berus; assembly: GCF_964194415.1. Taxonomy (NCBI): domain Eukaryota; kingdom Metazoa; phylum Chordata; class Lepidosauria; order Squamata; family Viperidae; genus Vipera; species Vipera berus. The sequence goes on from NC_138202.1 coordinate 96,975,115, forward strand.
CAGCATCACCAGGTTTTGAAGTCCTTTTGGAAGGTCAACAGCTGTATAGATTGGGTCCTGTTCTTGCCATTAAGTTGATTACGATTAGTTCTTGACTTACCACCATTTGTTTAGCAGCCATTCAAAGTTACAACAGCACTAAAAAGTGACTTACAACTGCTCTTCTTCCTTACAACCATCATAGCATTCCTCCCTATCACATCATCAAAATTCAGATGTGTTGAAAAAAAATCTTCATCAGGGTCCAGTCCAAGCTGGGAATAAACAACATGGAGACTGCTTTAGAAAGAAGGTTGTAGTTTATTGAAGTTTTTAAGAAGAGACTGGACAGCCATTTGTCTGAAATGGTATAGGGGGTTGGACTAGATGACTTCCAAGGTCCCTTCCAACTTTACTAATATGATTATGATTAATAGGACTACCAGAACTGGGTTGTAAAAAATCTAGATGACCAGTAGAGAACAGCAAAGAGTTTGAATATTTGTATTGCTTTGATACCGCTGGATGTTTATCCAGGTTCTTCTATTCAGATCTGGTAGCCCTAATACTGTGGAATTTGAAAAATAATAATCCCATAGATATTAGGGGGAATGTTTGCTACCACAGCTATCTTGTAGCTAAAAAAAAAGTGAAATGCAGTCCTAAAGTTGGACTATTAATTTCTCCTTCTTGAATGAGACATATCTGTAGAAGCCAAAGATCATTATAGTCTTTGCCAAAGCATTAGTGGAATAGCATATCTGGCTTACACAGATCCACATGACCTTCTGGAGATGATAAAGAGGGAAAAAATGGTCAATAACTCTTTGTTGCCATCTAATGGCCCTCCGGAAAACTCAACAGTGGCCACAGGATTGGAAAAGATCAGTTTACATTCCAATTCCAAAGAAAGGCAGTGCCAAAGAATGTTCAAACTATCGCACCATTGCACTAATTTCACATGCTAGTAAAGTTATGCTACAAGCTAGACTCCAGCAGTATGTGGATCTAGAACTACCAGAAGTACAGGCAGGATTTCGCAGAAGCAGAGGAACTAGAGATCAAATTGCCAACATACGCTGGATCATGGAGAAAGCTAGGAAGTTCCAGAAAAACATCTACTTCTGCTTCATTGATTATGTTAAAGCATTTAATTGTGTGGATCACAACAAACTGTGGCAAATTCTTAAAGAGATGGGAGTACCAGACCATCTTATTTGTCTCTTGAGAAACCTATATGCGGGTAAAGAAGCAACAGTGGGAACTGGACACGGAACCACTGATTGGTTCAAAATTAGGAAAGGAGTCCAGCAAGGCTGTATACTGTCACCCTGCCTGTTTAAGTTATTTGCAGAGCACATCATGAGAAAGGCAGGGCTAGATGAATCAAAAGTTGGAATTAAGATTGCCCGGAGAAATATCAACAACCTAAGATATGCAGATGATACCACTCTAATGGCAGAAAGTGAAGAAGAACTAAAGAGCCTCTTGTTGTGAGTGAAGGAGAGTGCAAAAGTTGGGTTAAAACTAAACATTAAGAAAACCAAGATCATGGCATCCAGCCCTCTCAATTCCTGGCAAATAGATGGGGAAGAAATGGAGGTAGTGACAGATTTTATTTTCCTGGGCTCCAAGATCACTGCAGACAAGGACTGCAGCCAAGAAATTAAAAGATGCTTGCTCCTGGGGAGGAAAGCCATGGCAAATCTAGACAGCACACCAAAAAGCAGAGACATCACTCTGCCAACAAAAGTGCATATAATCAAGGCTATGGTCTTCCCAGTTGCAATGTATAGCTGTGAAAGTTGGACTATGAGAAAGGCTGAGTGCCAAAGAATTGAGGCCTTTGAACTATGGTACTGGAGAAGACTCCTGTGAGTCCCTTGGACTGCAAGGTGATCAAACTGGTCAGTCCTAGAGGAGATCAACCCTGACTGCTCTTTAGAAGGTCAGCTCCTGAAGTTGAAACTCAAATACTTTGGCCACCTAATGAGAAGGAAGGACTCACTGAAGAAGAGCCTAATGCTGGGAAAGCTTGAGGGCAAGAGAAGAAGGGGATGACAGAGAATGAGGTGGCTGGATGGAGTCACTGAAGCAGTAGGCATGAGCCTAAATGGACTCCAGAAGATGGTAGAGGACAGGAAGGCCTGGAGGAACATTGTCCATGGGGTTGTGATGGGTCGGACGACTTCACAACTAACAACAATGGCCCTCCAGATCTTTGCATCTCAAGTCCACTTGAATTGCAAACCGTTTTCCTCTGAATTTTAATATACCTTCAAACTGAATTAATATTTATTTTAATTGTATAAGGTAAGGATATCAAAAATATCGACTTGCTACAGTTCGCCAAGCATTTTCAGTTTGGAAATTTCAGCCTAATTCAGAAAGAGACACAGTCTTAATGGCAGGAACACAGAAATTGTACTGTTATATTTCAACACATTTACTTTTTCAAATTCCAGAATGCCAAATGAACATTTAAAATTTAAATGAACTTTAAAAACTATGGTCCATGGAGGGTTGATGCCTTAAATCTTGAAGTAATTCAATCTAACCATTTAAGGCAACAAGGAGTATAATTTTATACATAGCTGCTCAGAAATAAATTGGTGGGAGCTCGATACAACTATCTCACAAGCAACAATAAATATAAATTCCTCATCCAGGACCCTTTTTCTTACTTTCTTTCATTATTATTTGGGGGGTGTGTGTGGAAGGACTACTCAATGCCTATGATGCCATAACTTCCCTGGAAGGACAGGTACAAATTTCAAGAGAAATTGCAGTGAATCATGTGATTGTTAAGTGAATCTGTCTCTCCCCCCCTTGTCTTTGCTGCAAGTATTCTAAGTGCAAGGGCCAGTTGTAAATCACTTTTTTCAGTGCCATTGTAACTTTGAACAATTGCTGAACAAATGGACTCCTGTAGTCCAAAAAGGTCAGTAGTTCATGGCTGAGCTAGGATGTGTTTCCTGGTCTCTTTTTATGTGATAGCTATAATTTCCCAGGCTACGTATTCTGGTGATAGAAGGATTGGGATAAATGATGTGGAAAGCAATCCCAGCCATCCACATCATCAAATGAACTCTGCAATAATCAACTCAATGCGTTGCTCGAATGTATGATTGCATCACAGGCAGTCAGCAGTAAGACACAAGCAGAGAGCTGCTGTGTTTTATAGACGTCTTTTGATAATTAGAGCAGCAGTTACACAAATGTACCTCATTTGAAATAAATAAAATGCTGTTGTCAAATGCAGACTAGTTCTGGAGCATGATATTGGAGAAGAGTTGAGATCCCTGCCACAAGCTGTTAATTTATCAAAGCCATTCTCAGTAGGTTACAATAATGATACAATAAAGCATTTGGGATATGATTAACAATAAAATAAATAAAATTCAATGCATAAATCCATAAGTAAATTAATCAGGCATTCTAGTCAGCATAGGGGCTCCTGTATAATTCTATTTTCAAAAGTTTCTGGAAGACCAAGCCAAAAGAAGGATCTCCTTTACACTTTCTCTCACAATTGCTGTTTTGTTTTAAACCCTAAAAAGTGCCAGTGGAATGACATTCCCATGCTAATAACAGCTAAGAGTGGAAGCTAGGATGTTACACTGGATGCAAATCAGATCATCATTAACTCATAGCACTGTCCTGACCCACTCTTTTAGTTGCTGTATAAAATTCTGGTTCATTTATGGCTGATGTGATGGTTTAGACCAGAGGTCCCCAACCTTTTGGGCACCGGTTCCGTGGAGAGAGGTTTTTCCATGGACCAGAGGGTGCGTGGTTTTGTCTGCTGCCTGCATGTAGCGGATGGGGCTTTGCCTGTTGGTGTGGATCAGTTGCTGGCATGTCGCGGCCTGGTACTGTTCCACAAACCGGGGGTTGGGGACCCCTGGTTTAGACAGCAAGCTGATTGGTTCTAATCTGTGGTTTGAGGAAGCTGTTTTTTTTCCTAGACTTCTACTATCATTGCCATTTTTTATAAATATTGCCTATATTGACTTTCATCTGAATTTAATTAATTTGAAATGAGTTAACGGCTGTTTAAAATGGTCAAGTTACAGGTTTTATAAATCATTTATTTATTAACTAGTTTAGAACATTTATATAGCCAGCCATCTTATCAAAAACTCTGGGAGGCTCTGATCAAAAATTAAAGTACTATAAATGCCCTATAAAACCTTTTAAATGGTAATGGCATAGTGCTCTGGATAGCACAGTAACCCGAGATGATGTAATATATTTTTAAGGCTCTCAAAGTAAAATATTTGGCAAATATTCTCATTTTACTTCCTGTGCTCTTTGCCTCATGCCACCAGATTTTTACATTGCTTATTATAGCTAACTTTATTAGGAAATCAATGCTGCCAGATACATTTGAGTTTGCTAACTTTTTATAAATTGCATGGTGTTGCATTAAGGGAAAAAAATGTGTAGCTTGGGAATTATAGAAAAGAAAGAGGAAGATAAGACAGTTTCTTGTCTCTATGGTAACAGTATGGTGTGTCGTGCTCAGCTCTTTCCACCCCTTTTAACATCATTCTAAAGATAACTGGGATACGTCTAGCATGGAAAGATTCCTTTAATGTGATCAACAATAGAGTGTGAAACAGTGATACATAACAAAAGGCACGTCTCAGGCATGAAAGGAGTGTGAGAACAAAATTATCTACTGTATGACTGCAAAAAGACAATTTAGTGAAGCTTTTATTTTTTATTTTTTTGAGTTTGGCTAAAAGGGACAAAAGTGAGTTATATTGTTTTCCTCAACTGTGAGTCATCATTCTTTAGCTGTCTACCAGCTTGAGTAGAGAAATTCTAATTAATTTCCAATTTGGCATCTGTGAAACTAACTTGCTTTTGTTTGCAATGATTGATGGTTGATAAGGGTGCCATCCTGGCTGAATTTATTGTGTGGACCAGATGGGGAAGTTGATCCTGCTTATCTCCATCCAATGGTACTCATGCAGTGCCAGCACTGGCTTGGTGGTCAAAAAGAACGTCCTGTGATTTGTGTGGTTTCAACATATTTTGCTCATCTGGTTTTCTGTCTAGTATAACAGTTTCTAGAAGATTTAACTAATGTTAGCTTGTGTCAGAAAACACACAGAAGTATCTTGTGACATCTTAAAGTGTGTACCTTGGATTTGAGATCCTTCAATAAAAGCCAGGATATGAACATTAGAAATAAAATACCATAATAAAAGTGTATTTAACATTCCATAGTATATTTTGTAGTTTTGAATATATTTATATGTACTTTTAAGGGACGCGGTGGCTCAGTGGGTTAGGACGCTGAGCTTGTTGATCAGAAGGTTGGCAGTTTGGCGGGTCGAAACCCGAGTGCCGCGTAACAGAGTGAGCGCCTGTTACTCGTCCCAGCTTCTGCCAACCTAGCAGTTCGAAAGCACGTAAAAATGCAAGTAGAAAAATAGGGACCACTATGGTGGGAAGGTAACAGCGTTCCGTGCGCCTTTGGCTTCTAGTCATGCCGGCCACATGACCACGGAGATGTCCTCGGACAAGCGCTGGCTCTTTGGCTTTGAAACGGAGATGAGCACCGGCCCCTAGAGTCGGAAACGACTAGCACGCATGTGCGGGGGAACCTTTACCTTTACCTTTATGTGTACTTTTATTTGTTTCTTTAAAATATTTGTACAGCTGCCCATCTTGAAACAGTTCTGGGCAGCTCTATTTGTACAACTATTTGTATAGGCCTATCAACAGTTGACAATTTTAGCCATCTCATTGTTTAACAACTCTTCTACAGAAGAACCTAAACCAATAAAAGAAGTCGTTCAAATGATTGTTCTTCTGAAGAACTTCATCACTGTGCTGATTCTGCCTTGCTTTGATATGTCAGAACAACTATTATAACAAAGATATTAGTGTTTGGGGGCCAAAGCCAACAAGGATAAACTTCATATGTACTTTCAAACCCACATGTAGAGAGGGAGAGGGAGAAGGAGAGAGGGGGAGAGAGAGATTTCCAATTGGGAGCAAGAAGGACTTCTTTATTTGAAGGCAACTTCTCCTCTTCAAAATAAGAAAGACTTATACATTCTCTCCTCTCTCCTCATATTTGTAATTTTCCATTATCTAAACTTATGGGAAGACATAGATGCCACAATTATCAATTCTTTCATGTAAACGAAAATAGTTTTTCATGCTAGCCCAACTATCAGATTGTGATTGTGTTGTGACTGCGAAAACTAACTCTCCTAACATCCTTAATTAATGTGCACATCTTCAGTTTCAAAGCAGGAAAAAAAATGATTTGGAGCAGCTGCTGGCAAGTTCTAAAATCTATGTGCGCTTTCCCAGGATTGAGTTATAGCCATAGTTTCAGGAAGTGACACAGCAGCTTTAAAAAATGGCCAGCAAGAGCTATGATAATCTCTCTTTGGATCAAAATGCTTTTTCCCCTTCACATCTAGATAAACAGTACAGATGTACATAGATATAATTGATATCGATACAGGTAGATGCATACAGGTAGCCCTCGAGTTACCACTGCACTGGAGCCTAAAAACTGACCCAATTTTATCCCCTTTTTTGGGCAGTTGTAAAATGAACAGAGCAGGTGCTAAGTGAATCTATTATTTGCTATGGTGTGGTGTTATTGAAGACTGGAAATGCTGTAAATTGTAGTCACATGACTGCAGGAGACTGCCATTGGCCATAAATGCAGCCATGTTGCCAAAGTTTGATCATGTGATTGTGGAAGAGCCCTGACCATTAGAACTTTGACTCTGGGTTGTAAGTAGATCAAAATTAGGTCTGCTGTAACTTTGAACTAAGTGACTAGACTAGTCCTAAGTTGAGGACTACCTGTAATTGTCAATATTTTTTGTAGACCCTTGCGGTGCCAGTTTCGCAAAATATAATGCACCTTGTTAAGATTTAAATTGATCTCCTAAAATGCAGCTAGAGCTCCATCCAGTTTTAAAAATTGCACATCAGAAGTATTGATGGGCATTTAAAACAATTGTAAAAGGAAGTGATGTGTTTTAGGTTTTCAAGGAAACACTTTGATGCCTGGCAACTTTAGAGACTTTACACAAGACTGCAAATACAATTGTAGGCTTGTTGCTGTTTATAAAATATATTGCACTTTAGTTTGAAAACTGCCTGAAAGCGCCAAGAAATGCTTCAGGGATAACTTCTATTATCTCTCACTTTTTAATATATTGTAGCAAGTAGTATAGCAATCAGAAAATAACGTTCTATGCACTTGTTGACCAGGCAGACTATTTCAATGTTTGTTATCTGTGAAATCCACATTTGTGGCCTAATTCCCTTTTATCAGTCTTGATTCTCCTACAAGCAGCCTAGTTTCTATTGCTGGTGACAATGCAAGTATCCTATGAAAAAGAGTACATTCTTTCTGAATGGTATTCTCTTGTAGCTAATTATTATATCTACACCATGGCATAATTGTCCTAGAAATTAGCTGTCTGATTTTGGGTGCTGAGTGATGAATTTCCATATTTTAAGGGACAAAGAATCATGCATTTCACTGCTAATTTCAGGAACTTATGATGTGAAGTTCTACACATTTGTGGATGCTGTGTTAAATTTAATGATGGATGAGGACGAGAACATTATCATAAAGTAGTCATTAAACTGTGAGCCTGCATTCTTGTTTAATGTAAATTATAAGTAGAAAATAACATCCTGTCTTTAGGTTCTGAACACAAGGCTCCAATAAACAAAGGTTTAACTGGCTAAAATAAGGTCTCTCTTATGGCAGAAAAGACAAATAGTGTGGTGCCAAGTTACCTCTCATAGCAATAACTTAAAAGATCCCTTTCCTGCTCATTTTTCCCATTTTACCTTTAGCCAGACAACAACTTCTGAAGAATATTGAGGCAGGTCATCAATAATATCCAAAATTGGTTACAGTGCAAAACACAGGAAAATCTGATCATGTTATCGAGGAATGTTTAGAGTTACATGGTCACCATCTATTCAAGTATCTTGTCTCTAAAGGGAGAAAGTATATAATTAGTATAATTATCCATATTCAGAAAGGACGTCTGAACCAATTTCATCACTGTCTTCAAGACAATCTGGACTAATCCATCAAGGAGCCATTAATCAGTTTCTGTACCCAGCTAGTCATTCTGATCCATAAGGTCCTAGAATGGAGGTGAAGAAAAGAGATTAATAAATGTGTTATAGTTCACACTCCTTCAGATACACTCCTACAGTTAGCTAACATAGGCCTTGACAAATATACTGCTCAAAAAAAAAAATAAAGGGAACACTTAAACAACACAATGTACTGTATTTAATAGTAGGATGCCTTATCTTGTGTTCCCTTTAATTTTTTGAGCAGTATATATAAAAATCAGACTGGCAAAATAACAGATGACAGAACAGAAAAAAGGAAAGTACTTCTTTTAGGCCATAATTAACTGGTGCAATCTATTACAAAGATGTGAAGGCCAAGATTCATTATTACTTCTCCTTTTGTGGTAACATGGATTTAAACTCCAGGTCCAAGAAATAGTGGTGGGAGGTGGCTGTGTCTTTTTTCAGAAACCTGGTTGGGCCCTGTGAGGCCATAACATATTGGGCCAGATAGGCCTAGGGCTCATCCAGCAGAGCTTTGCTTAGGATCTTATAGCACATTACTTGAACAGTTGAATTAGTTCAATCAACTTAATCAATTTGAATGTGAGCTATTTTATTCACAAAATGCTGAACATGTAAGTCTCAAGAGGTATTCTGTGAAGTCACTTAAGGGTTCAGATTGAAACAGGCTTTAACTCTCTGGAACAATGTCCATTGGAAAGAATTCCATAGATTAAACACTGACAGAATAAATATTCCTTCTTCTGAGCCATGTTATATTCTGTACACCTGTAGAATGAATACGTATATCTGTTTCGGCATATCCTAGATGCACTAATGCATCTTCCTCTGAAAAAGACTTCATGGCTAATAGTCTCATAACAATCAATACATATGAATCTTGAAATAATTTGCTACACATGGACAGTATGTTCTTTATCTTAATTGAATACAAGCATTAAATAAATTGCATTTTATTCCAAATAAATATAGATGTTTTCTGTCTTTCATAAATTTTTAGTCAAAGACTCACGAGGGCAACAGTAAATTTGCTGACTTAAAACTTTGATGGAAAATATGAACCAGTTATAAAGTTACATGTTTGTAAAATGTGTGTCTGTAAAAATGGAACCACTGAACCCCAAATTCATCTCAGAAGATCCTAAGAACCATATTTTATCATTGCGGATCCACTCTTGGTCACATAATCTTGGTCACATAATCCCACAATCCATCCTACATTTTCTTGGATTGATTTCTTCTTCAAATATATTTCATAGGTTTCATACTATATATTGACTTAGACATTGTGGCCAGAGCTAATTACTTTTCTCTGAATCAATTGATATAATAATAATAATAATAATAATAATAATAATAATAATAATAATAATAATAAGAATAAGAATAAGAATAAGAATAAGAATAAGAATAAGAAGAAGAAGAAGAAGAAGAAGAAGAAGAAGAAGAAGAAGAAGAAGAAGAAGAAGAAGAAGAAGAAGAAGAAGAAGAAGAAGAAGAAGAAGAAAGGGACCTTGGGGTCATCTAGTCCAACCCCCTGCTCAGGCAGGAAACCCATTTCCGACAAATAGCTGTCCAGTCTCTTCTTAAAAACTTCCAGTGTTGGAGCATTCACAGTCAGGAAGTTTCTCCTTAGTTCCAGGTTGCTTCTCTCCTTGATTAATTTCCATCCATTGCTTCTTCTTCTGCCTTCAGGTGCTTTGGAGAACAGCTTGACTCCCTCTTCTTTGTGGCAGCCCCTGAGATATTGGAACACTGCTATCATGTCACCCCTTGTCCTTGTTACATTTTGCCTGGGCACATTGACTTCATAACAGAAAGTTCTGCCAACAAAATAACATTTTTTTAAAAAGGATGATCTGTGCCTGCAAGGGGGAACATTTTTGATCCTCAAGTTGATATCTGGATGACTCCTGGGGGAATATAGTGGTCCCTGAAAGAAAACAGTTAACACAGTTACTTCTCTTCTCCAGTTACCTGGACAAAAAGCAATTAATTCAAGAAACAAGTCTCTTGGAGGTCTGATCAGTAAGATTTCTTAAAAGGTAGTAACATAATTTGCCAAGAGTTCTACTTTCAAATGAGAAACCTATATATGGACAAAGTTGGGTGTAAAGGTTGCAGTTCTTTTCTTTCTTTTTAAGCAAGGAGGGGGCTAGGGGGGGGTTGTGAAGGAGACATAGATTGCACCTGTTGACCTTTTTAGAAAAACTATGAAGGTTTTTTTTTAACCAATCTAAGAACTAGCTCTCATTTTTCCCCCCTGGGCTGTTATAAACTATTTTTACAATAAACACAACAAAATGCTCTTATTTTTGCCCTTTAGCCTTGACTATATTTCAAAACAGTTCTATAGGCCTTAGTGAAATGTTTTCCTCCTCTCTATTGCTCATGCCAGTCTGGCTCAGCCTGATTGGAAAACACTGTATTTTCTTTTGTACACTGTAAATGATGCAGAGAGTGAAATCTGTTCTCCTTGGCAAAAGAATTCCAGCACTTTAACTTTTTCCTTGACCTCTGTTTTGCACAAAGAAAAGAAAAAGAGAAGAACAAAATCATTTCTTGCCACGGTTCCTGGATCTTATATTTCTGCTGCAGAAAAAGCACAGTAGGTCAGGAGAAAGTCTAACAGACTTTCCAAATATCCCAAGGATTAGCTCAACAAAAGTCACCTAAGCTATCTTATACAGAGAGCTTCTACATGGGGCTGCCCTTGAAGTCCACTCGGAGACTTCAACTGGTGCAGAATGCAGCTGCGCGAGTTGTGCTGGGGGCTTCCCGATACTCCCATGTTACACCTTTGCTCCGCGAGCTGCATTGGCTGCCGGTTGCTCTCTGGGTGAGGTTCAAGGTGTTAGTGATGACTTACAAAGCCCTACATGGCATGGGTCCGGATTACCTATGGCAACACCTGCAGCTGGCGTCAACTTCCCTCCGTCCAGTGCGCTCCCACAGAGAGGGCCTCCTCAGGGTGCCTCCGATCAAGGAATGTCGATTGGTGGCCCCCAGGGGGAGAGCATTCTCTGTGGGTGCGCCAGACTTATGGAACCGCTTGCCGGTTGAGCTCCGGACGGCCCCCGACCTTCGCTCCTTCCGGTGCGATCTCAAAACCTTTCTTTTTGAACAAGCTGGCCTGGTCTGATGGGTTGGGGTTGGGTTTTATAATCGGTTTTAACTTTTAATATGTATTAATTTATTACGAGCATTGTTGTTTAATTACTTTTTAATTTTTGTATCCTGTTTTTTATTATGTATTGCCCTGTTCACCGCCCTGAGTCCTTCGGGAGAAGGGCGGTATACAAACTAAATTATTATTATTATTATTATTATTATTATTATTATTATTATTATTATTATTATTATTATTATTATTATTATTATTATTATTATTATTATTATTATTATTTGTGTGGAATGAGTATGAGGATGGAAGGCATCTGAACATACTGCTGGCATTCGGTAATATTACTCTGGAGGAAAACTATAAATCCTCTCTTTTCATCATATTCAATCATCCCTAAGCTTACATTTTTTTTCTTTTGCTACATTCCTTTCAAATGCAAGCTGAAAAATGGCTATTTATGTATGTGTGCCTATGCGTATACATGCCTATCTGCATGGAGAAAACTTTTGCTCCCAGATTTACTACTGCACCCTGCAGGATTTCTTTCAACACCGCTGTTTGCACTCAGCATTTTTCTTTTAACACACCATCATTTTCCTCCTACTCTTCCCACCAGTGCTCTGTCAACATCACTGACCCGAAAAGCTTTGTCCTGTCACAGACTTTGCTATTTCTTCTCCCCAGCATGAACAATCTGAAATCATTCGTGTGCAGGTGTTTCTTTTATCTCAGGCTATATGGAAACACTGGGAAATCGTAGGGAAAAACACCTGCCTATATTTCATAAAAAAGAAATGGAAAGGCTCTACACCAGGGGTTTTCAAACTTGGCCCTTTTATGATTTGTGGACTTCAACTCCCAGAATTCCTCAGCCAGCGTGCCTGGCTGAGGAATTCTGGGAGTTGAAGTTCACAAAAGGGATAAGTTTGAAGACCTCTGCTCTACATTTATAAGACAGTGGATGGCATGGATTCAAATTTAATATTTTGTTCTCTGTGCCTTTCTTGATTTGAACTTTTGCAAATTGGAGTCCACATTTATCAGAAGTGCACCAGAGGGATCAGGCCAGTGCTTTTTTTGTACAAGAAAAAGGTGCCGGAACTCACACATGTCATACAACCCGCCTTGCCTACCCTACAAGGTTCCATCCAAAAAAGGTGCCGGAACTCCGTTCTGAGCATTCTATGAGAAAAAAGCCCTGGATCAGGCTGTTCTTAGGTTTTTTTTTGCCACAGTAAACATGATAAGGAACAGAATGTCCACCATCTATTTTACAACATCTATTTATTTTAGGGAATAATTAGGCTATCAAAGCAGGAAACAAACCTAGTACAATCATTTAGGCACTTCCACATATAGTCAGAATGGTCATCCAGTTGGCCAGCTAAAATTGCTGAGTTCATTTGCATTAACTCTTAGGTATCTATGTCTCTATTATGCTAAAGTTAATACAACCCAGGTGGCCAGAAAGGCCCAACAGAGACTTCACTTTCTCAGGGTCTTGCGGAAGAACCGGGTAGAACAATGGCTTATGACTCTCTTTTACCGGTCTACTATAGAGAGCATCCTCACGTATGGTATTGTGGTTTGGTATGCTGGTCGGACAGCCATGGATAGGAAAGTATTACAGAGGGTGGTGAGCACAGCACAAGACATTGTGGGCTGTCCCCTGACACCACTGGATGACATCGCCAGGGCTTATTGCCTTGGAAGAGTGAGGAAAATTCTCAGGGATGACTCACATCCTGGATGGTACCTCTTTACTCTCCTACCATCGGGTAGGAGATATAGGAGTATAGCCAGCCGCACCAACAGGCTGAAGAACAGCTTTTATCCATGGGCTGTTAGGCTTTTCAATGGGGAATAATTTTTATAAATTTTATGCATAATTGACTTGCAAGGCCAGTGTGTTTATTTATTTATTTTATTTATTTAATGGGACTTATATGCCGCCTTATCTCCCAAAGGACTCAGGGTGGCTAACAACAATAAAATACAGGTAAAATACAAATATTAAAATTAAAATTAAACTATATCTATAGCTCCAACTACAACCAATAAAACCTTAAAACCATATTAAAAAAACCCTTATCATCAGTCCAGGTCAGCCTGTTGGAAAAGAAATATCTTAAGGTCATGACGAAAGGACCGGAGGTCTGGGGTCATCCGGAGCTCCAGGGGAAGCTGATTCCACAGGGCAGGTGCCCCCACAGAGAAGGCCCTCCCCCTGGGGGTCACCAGCCGACATTGTCTGGCCGACAGCACCCTGAGGAGGCCCCCCTGCTACCCAACATCGCCGAGCCCCACCGCCAACACCTCCAAAGCGGCCAAAGATGTCAAATGGCGGCAACAAAATCTGAGCCAGTCATCCATCTCCATCTCTCAAATATAAGTCACGACCAAAGAGGGGCTGTGGTAAAACTCAGGGCACAGATGTCATCACGGAAGATGGAGGAAGCTCACCTCTGTTCTTCAATATGGTCCCCAAGGGGCCACCACAGCCTCAGGTGCCCCAGACATCGGGTGCCAACAAACAGCTCCAAAGGGCCCCCGCAGAAGAGGGAAGTTATCCGCTGTCCGGCTCATCACTTGGCGCCACAAGCCACGGGTGCAGCCTCGATGCCGCAAGCCCCAGTTGTCTCAGGCCTCAGACACCTTAAGTGCCTTGCCATCCGGCTCACTCCGCCTCCATCCTCAAGCAGCCTTGTCAGATGTTTCCACCCTCCAAAAACAGCCCCAAAATGGCCTCCGCGGAGGGGGAAGCTCACTCTCAGCCCATCGATCGGCTCGCCTCCACCCTTCAAGGAGCCTCCACTGAAGGGGAAAGCTCACCGATCGAGCCGTCAATCGGGCACTCAGGCGATACAGGCCCCAAGCGCCTCGCTGCCCGGGTCGCCCCATATCCATCCTCCAGCGGCCTCAAAAGGGGTCGCCGCGGCCCCGGGAGCTCCCGCCGCGCAGCCGAGGCTGCACGGCAGTCAGCAGCCCCATTAATGTCCAAAAGGCCAAAGCTCTCCCTCCTGCATCTGGTGCTCAGCTGCGGGCCACAGCCATCTTCTTCGGAGGTAAAAAAAAATGTTGTTGTGCAATTAGTTCACATGGTGTAATAAAATGGAGGGTTTGTGTCACTGTAAGTTGGGGGGTGGGGGCACGAAGGGAGGCTCAGCCAATCTCAGTGTATACATGGTTGTACTTTGACAATAAAGGTTCATTCAAGTCATTCAAGTCTTAAAGCAAAATATTTATTTATTACATTTATGTGCCACCCATCTCACTGCCCGAAGTGACTCTTTAAAATATAAAGTTTTTTTTGTTGTTGTTTAGCTAACATAAGAACAGCTGGCCAGTGGGTTGCACTTAACAATTTGTAGATGTTGATCATAGTGAGGCATGACGGGAGTGCAAAGTGGCTAGAGCCAGAACGTTGAGTCTTTGGAGATTTGCCTTTAAAAAAAAATGATGCTAAATTACAATACAGTTTTGTATCTTTCCAAGCTAAAGAAATTGTTTGGCAAAAATGGGCCAAAAAGGGGATTTTATAATCACATGAACCTTGAGGTCTCAACTTACTAGCAGTAGTAGGGGTCTTCAAACTTGGCCCTTTCATGATTTATGGATTTCACGGTACTCTGGCTGAGGGAGTTGAAGTCCGCAGGTCATAAAAGGGCCAAGTTTGAAGACCCCTGGCAATAGCAATAACACTTAGACTTATATACCACTTCACAGTGCTTTACAGCCCTCTTTAAAAGGTTTACACAGTCAGCCTATTGCCCCCAACAATTTGGGTACTCTTACTGACTTCAGAAGGATGGGAGGCTGACTCCACCTTGAGCTGTTCAGAATCGAACTCCTTGGAGTGAGCAGTGAGCTAGCCTGCAGTACTGCGTTCTAGCCACTCCACCACCCACAGCTCATTAACCAACCTTAATGTAATAATTTATTTCACAGTTGTTGGTCAACTGTTCAAATGTGTCATCCTCAGACCTTGTAAATATCTCTTTAATTTTTTTTTTCTCTTTCTGTTCTTGAGCAACAGAGCTATTTAGTTTTTTAACCTATTACTTTGCCACATTTCAAGGCTCTTCCAATAAGATCTGTAGTTGCTGTATAAATGGTGGGAATGATACATAACTTCATGAAAGTGAATTCCTACTAGAGGTTTGGGATGATTAGGGGACAAAACTACCAAACAAATGATGGCCCCTCCTCCCAAGTTATGTTTCAGCAGGAGGAGGGAGCTAAGAAAGAGCACGTGGAAGGACGAGGCTAAGGGAGGCTCAGAACCCAAGCTTCTAAGGGAGACAACGTTAAGGGTGATTTAGGGCCACATAGGCTACTATTGGTGGAGTCTAGAATTTATAGAACAAAGGAGGACTGTTTTAAAACTCACTTTTCAGTAGTTTAATGCGAGTCCATTTGTTCCTTTATTCCAGTGTTAACCAAGTGTTTATGCTATCCTGTATCTTATCCTCTTCCAATACCATGGAGCCTTAAACTATTTCTAAGAGGTTTAGTAATCATTAAACAAAACCAAAAGAATAAGGAGAGTTCTTCACACCTCACATCTCCAATAACAAGAAAGGCACACATAAAGGGGGTTAGAGCAATTGGGAGACCTTCTCCTGAAACAACTCATTTATATTTATTGAATAAAACCCACATCAAATTGAAAAGTATAATTCTGGTTCCATTTTTTAGATTAGATTAGATTAGATTAGATTAGATTAGATTAGATTAGATTAGATTAGATTAACTCTATTGTCATTTTTTACTGTGAGCACATTGGCACACATTAAAAATGAAATTTAGTTGCTTGCTCTCAAGGTATACATTTCGTTTCCTCAGCCACTTTCAGGACATATTTAATTAATGGATGCTTTTTTTAAAGTGTTAATCTATGAAAGCTTGATTATTTCTTTTCTGTCAGTGGTACACTTAGATTATACTACAAGATAGAATAAGATCTTGTTCTAGAGATTTTGTTTTCCACGTACAAAAAACAAATCCAAGAAATAAATAGTAAATATATAAATATAACTCATGGAATGCAATGACAAAGAAATAGACCAGGGGTCTTCAGACATGGCCCTTTTATGACTTGTGGACTTCAACTGGCTGAGGAATTCTGGGAGTTGAAGTCCACAAGTCATAAAAGGGTCAAGTTTGAAGACCCCTGAACTAGACAGTATGAAGTGATTATCTTCTTTCTATATATTTCAAAAAATGGCAATATGCATTCAGCTGGTTATGATTTTATTGCTGGCCCTAATACAATGTGAAAGAGCCATTGTCCCAATCTAGGAGAAGAAGCTGATGAAGTTAAGTTGTCCATAAGTCTGTTCAAACATTTTTTTTTAGCTTATTGCTACTAGAAATCCTGTCAGAGGCTTCCCTATCCTCATTAAAATACACACTATTTCTATATTATTTAATTGCTTTTAATATATCACCATTAAATATGGCTTCTTAAAGTGCTTGTTGCATTTTTTGTCCATGGAGCTCACTTCTGCTTTGAATGGCATTTCTCAACAATAATATGTAGAGGTTTTTTATTCTTTTCTAAAAGCTAATATCTCTTCTCTGCCTTATCTTGCAATCCTATTTACATTAGCTGTGACTATGCTTCATTAAATTTGGTACGCTGAGCTTGTCGATCAGAAGGTCGGCAGTTTGGTGGTGGGTCGAATCCCGAGTGCCGCGTAACAGAGTGAGCGCCTGTTACTCGTCCCCAGTTTCTGCCAACCTAGCAGTTCAAAAGCACGTAAAAATGCAAGTAGAAAAATAGGCACCACTACAGTGGGAAGGCAACAGCGTTCTGTGCACCTTTGGTGTCTAGTCATGCTGGCCACATGACCACGGAGACGTCCTCAGACAAGCGCTGGCTCTTCAGCTTTGAAACAGAGATGAGCACCAGCCCTTAGAGTAGGAAATGACTAGCACGCATGTGCAGGGGAACCTTTACCTTTATCTTTAGACATTGATAGAAACAATTTTGTAAATAACCTTTTTTTTTAAAAGGCATGTTGCAAATTATAGGAAGAAGGTGTGGTTTTTATATTCCTGGATTTTAAAATGAGACCTTATGTGCCTTACTTTAATAGTAGCACAGAGATGAATGATCAGGGGAGAAAAATGGCACCATGTCCATAATTGCTATGTGGCATAATTGGTTCATTTTGCTTCCTGGTAAGACCTGTGCCTGAGAAACCAGGGGGAAATGCAAACATTCAAACTGAAAAGTAATAAATAGGAAGATGGCTATATAATATTTCACATACTGGGTTTCAGAGGAACCTGAATCGATAGCAACAGATGAGATTTTCTAAGCTGAAATATTTCCTTCCACTAAACAAAAAGCAGCCAGAGATGGAACAGAGAACTAAGGGGGGAAAAAGAGCCCAAGAATCAGTAAAATTAAAGTTCCAAATATCCAAACTGGCTTATATCCAAGAATTTGGACTGAGGATATGATTTAGGAGTTCAAGAAGCCAAGTACAAAAATTTACAGTGAAGACATTCTTCCATGATCCAAATTAACTTTCCAATTAAAAGGTTTTCAGGTCTACTCAGAAGCCATATCTACTCAGAAGCAATTCTGATTCCTGAATAGAATTTTATTTCTAAGGATGTCTTTGTTGTAGATGTGCAAATTTTATGCCTCTCAGCTGTCTTCATTATTCACTTGGCAATGCTGGTGTCATGTGGGCTTAATGATTGATTAATAAGGAGCTTAAACTGGAAGCATTACACTTACAAAGGATATTTATTTATTAAATTTATATGCTACCCACTTCACTGTTGCAGCTACTCTAGGTGGCTTACAAAACAATAAAAAGTTTTTAAAAAAGATAATACAAAACAATTAAAATTAGAAAGATAATAAAAGACTAAAAACTAAGAGGAAAGGTGAGATGGGGTGGGGATCTTTTTTCTACCCTGTTAGTCACCCCCAGCATAAAGCATCCCTATCAGGGCCCCAGGCTAGCTGGCAGAGCCAGGTTTCAGGCTCTTTAGGAAGACCAGGAGTATGGGGGCCAACCTCACCTCTGGAAGGAGAACATTACAAAGAAGCCAGCACAGAAAAGTCTCCTCTCGACTTCCAGTTCCTGTTGAGCAGAGAAGCAGTCGAGGGATTTGGAATGCCGAGCCCTTCAGCTGAATTTCTTTCTGTTTGGGGACCCTAAATGGGCCAGGAGCTGCCCCAGAGAGGTGGCAATGAAAGAAAGAAGTCCAAGGGACTTAGGAGAGATGGCGGTCTCCCCAAATAGTCCAGGAAAAGCCTTCCAGAAATCAACAGAAGAAAGGCTAGCCTAACTTTCGAGTCTAGCCCAAGCTGCAAACAACGGAAGACAAAAGCTCTACTTTAAGCTGATTGTAAACAGTGTGTTTAACTCTGGGTAAGAATATTGATTTTCTATATCCTACGTACTTTCCTGAAGAAGAGAATTCCCCAAAATAAAAGACCTCTGACAGAAGAAGGAGGAGGTTTTTTCCCCACCTTTTGGCCATTGGAAGTGGCGAATTTTACCCTTTAGGGAGGGAAAAGACTAGAAAGATCTGAAAAATGAACCAATGCTGACATCTACTGGTGGACAAGGATTATTTGGGGACAAATTTTTGTCTCTGACCTTCAAAGTTCTCAATAAACACAGCTGTGTAGATAAAGTGAGACTAACAAATCTGAGGCATTGAATACTTCACAAAAGGAAATATATGATAAGCGGCAACCATTTCAAAGGACATTGATTTTAAACCACAAAGAAATACAGAACAACTTTGAAAGTATGAATCAAGTTTTATTTTTATTTTTTTTTATTTTAATTCCATTTATATCCCGCCCTTCTCCGAAGACTCAGGGCGGCTTACAAGCTTAGCAGTAGCCTTCATTTTATGTATATGCCTGCTTAATAGGGCTTTCACACACACACCAAGCGGCATTATTACAAAGTCAGCTTAATTGCCCCCAACAATCTGGGTCCTCATTTTACCTACCTCGGAAGGATGGAAGGCTGAGTCAACCTTGAGCCTGGTGGGACACGAACCTGCACTAATTGCAGGCAGCTGGTGTTACTTAAGGAGGCATTAGCCCACTGCTCCACCAAGGCTAAGTTATCTCCAATTTAATTTTACTCCAAGAAAACTCTCAGGAAAATATAGCACAGATGACTGAACATAATTCTGAGGATAGAGACTTAAAGATGGAACCTTATAAAACAAAATAATATGATTCAAGTGGAAGAAAAGATAACTTACATCTCAACACTTCGAAGCAACTTTGAGGATAAGAAAAAGGACTGGAAAAAATATTCTACAGAAATACAAGGAAAAACACCATCTTCTTCATCTACAGTAATACCTATAACTAAACAGAAAAATCTTTTGATTCAGCAAAGTACATTGATTAAGAAAGACACTGGGCAGAGACAAAAGATTAAAATGGAAACTAAGAAAATAGATGATGGGACCTATCAGAGAGAATACTTTAAAAAGAAGCATTTGTTTGAATATGGTTGAAGAAATAGAAAAACTTTGGAATATACCACTTTTAGAGGGAAGAACTTTCCAACTAATATAGTATGCTTCTTTCCTTTCTGTAAAGAAAAAAAAGCTGAAATGACTTAAATAAAAAAATGTTTTAGGTACTTAAATGTGACTGAATTTAAGAAAAATATAAAAAAATGTTTTGAATTAGAGTTAAGAGATTAGATGACTATATCTATTGAATGGAATGCTTAAAGGTTAAATAGATTAAATATATTCTTAGCTATGGTTAAAAAGAATAATAAATTGAGGAAATATATATTAACTTCGGAGGGATATATATTTTAAGTAGTATGTTATTTCTTATGTCTCATTGCCTTTGCTTTTTTTCCCTTCTCCTTTTCATTTCTCTCTTCTTTTTCTTTTTCTTTCTCTTTTTATTCTTTTATCTATTTCTTAAGAAATATAAAAGTGTGAGAGGGCTTATATGGAAAAAATAGAATTAAATCTGCCAATGTAAATGTAATTAATCATTGAGAAAATTGTCACTAGTAAAAATATTTAGAACTTGGTGGGAAAAATAAACTGGAATACATATTGTAACAGGATTTATGATAAGGCAACCAAAATGACTAATAAGAAAAGAAATATATTAATATGATTATTATTCTTTAGGAATGTTGGAAAAACTATATACTCAACTGTTATTTATCAAAATAATAAGAATTGTATTAATCTAATGTTTGCAAAAAAGGATACTTTGGGCAAAGACGAAATCAACTAAAATTAACACATGGAATATAGATTGTAGAAATTAATTGTTACAGATTGTTCTACAAATGTAACCCAAACAACACACTGTTTACCAATTAGTGAGTGATTTATGCTTTGTTAAAAAAAATCAATAAAATATATATACCCCAAAAAAGAAAAGAATAGAAAAGTCTCCTCTCTTGAATTCTGCCAGCCAAAACTTTTTGGCACATGGAATTCAAAGTAGGTCTTTTCAACCGGAGCAATTCTTATTCCTTCCTTCCTACTGCATTAGACCTTGGTTCTTAGCATTTACTGTTGTCAGTTTCTCCTGTAGATTTATCTTCATTCTTTTGAGCACCCTGTTAAGTCATGATACAAGGGGCTGAACTTTATTTTTTGACATTTTAAACCTGCGATGGGCAGGGCAATCACATAATCAAGTCACTAGTGGAGCTGCAAATTGGTGAAAATGTGTATCATTGCTCTTTGTTATTGTTATTGCTGTTAATTCTTGAATTTGGCAGTACAAAATTGCGGGGTTCCAAAAGCCACATATAAGACACAGGCTACAAGTGACCATTCTAATTTAAACTGTATAGAGAGAAGGATTGACAAAGTTGATTGTACTCTGAAGCAAAACCACTAACAGTTGCACTCCCTTCAACACTGCACCTGAAAAATGTCCATTAGCTTCAGAAACACATTCCAGAAGTATGGCAGATATTGTGGTGGTGTGATGACTCTGTAGCAAACAAGATTGATTTCAGTTGGAGTTTGCTCATTTGCAGCCTTCCTAAAATTGATCTCGGCCGTGGAAACCCTCAGCCTGCTAAATGTTGAAAGCCTTAGCATTTAGTTCGCTTGGTGCTCTTCAATCTGTCAAGATATTCTTCGTGGAGCAAGATGTTTGTTCAAGGAAAGCACAGAAATGAACACTAATGGCTTGAGATATTAGAATTAGACTGCTGCTGCCACTACAAAGCAAAGAGCAATCTTATCACAAGGACCCAGGTGATATATGAGATGACAGAAGAAGTCTTTCCCTTGGCAGCATTTATGATGCCCTATCTGTCTTGCAAGCGTGGGTTCACAGTGTTAACAAATTCTCACCTAGGAATTCTCAGATGAAAACAAAATAAAAAAAACTGATATTGGTAGCCTAACAAAGACAGAATGCGAGTTCCAGGGAAAAACAACTATGCTTATTTGATATAAGTATTTTATCATACATCACCCTGAGAATGACCAGCTGTAGGATGGCTTATCAGTGTTATTTATAAATATATAAAACCGCAAGCTAGCCAATGCAGCATTACAGCTGGACGAACTAGTTTTCAGATTTTGCTGCATTTAATTGTAAATAATAATAATAATAATAATAATAATAATAATAATAATGATAATGATAATGATAATAATAATAATAATAATAATAATAATAATAATAATAATAATAATAATAATAATAATAATAATAATAATAATAATAATAATAATAATAAATTCAACATCTAGGAACAATGGCTAAAAAGAAAACAACAAGCAATAATGATGAACAGGCTGAAGAAATTGTTCCAGTACCTGAACAAACTGACCAACAAACTGACCAACCAGCGGAAGAAGCCACCACACAGGATGAAGATTCCCCTGTGCAACAACTCAAAAGTGTAGAGCTAAGTAATCTAGCAAAAATGCTGAAAGAAAAGGTTGAAAACCACATCAAAGAAAACACAGAAAGGAAAAGACTGCCTGCCATCCATGAAGTGCATAGCAAACGAGTGAAAGATCTACTAAATGCTGTGAGCAACATTTTAACTTCCATCCCATCCACCTCACTGTATGAAACAAACCAATTAATGTACAGTACAGCCACCGTTATAACTGCAGAATTGCCAAAATGCCAAAAAAGAAACCCACTGGAAAACCAAACTGGAAAATTTGACTTGAAAATAAAACAAAAAAACTACAAGGAGATGTCAGCAAATTGAAATACTTGTAAGGAGGAAAACTAAAGAACGAAAACCTGAAAAATAATTTATACAAAAAATCTAACCTGGAGGAAAAAACAATAACAGAAATCATGGAAAACCTAAAACAGCGTGTAATTGCAACAGCAAAGAAAATTGAAAGATATGAAGGACAAATAAAACAATATCGTGAAAACGTCCAGTTCAGAAGAAACCAGCACCTCTTCTATTGGTCACTTGATGAAAATAAAGTCCAAACTACTGTTCTACCATGTAAAGAAAAAACCTTAAACTTTTGGAAAGAACTGTGGGAAACCCCAGTGGAACATAATAAAACTGCCTCCTGGATCAAAGATATCTAAAAACAAGCAACACAAAACAAAATGGAGAATATTGTAATAACCACTGATATGGTTGCAAAACAAGTAAAGAAGGTCAAGAAATGGAGTTCACCTGGCCTGGACGAGCTGCATGGATACTGGTTGAAACACCTCACCAGCCTGCATCACCGCATGGTCTCTCAGTTTGATGAAATGCTTCAAAATGCCACAAGTGAAGCATGGTTAACAGTTTGTCGAACATACTTGATAATGAAAGACCCTGAAAAGAGCACAGAACCAAGCAACTACTGCCCAATTACTTGTCTGCCAACAACGTTCAAACTTTTTACAAGAATACTTGCAAATTCAGTATTCAGTCATCTGATGGAAAACAATTTGTACCCAGCAGAACAAAAAGGAAATTATAAAAAATCAAGGGGAACAAAAGATCAGCTGCTCATTGACAAAATGGTACTTAAAAATCCAAAACGACGAAAAACAAATTTAAGTATGGCGTGGATTGATTACAAGAAAGCATTTGACTCATTACCACCACAGTTGGATTAATGCGTGTTTGGAAAACTTTGGAATCAGCAAAAACATCTGTACATTTTTGAAAGCAAATATGCAAAAATGGAAAACAATTCTAACAGCAAATGGGGAGAACATTGGTGAAATCAACATTAGATGAGGAATCTTCCAAGGGGACTCACTTTCACCACTACTGTTCAACATCAGATTAATTCCATTGACAATAATGTTACAAAACACAAAACTGGGATACCACATCTCAAGCCAGCATGGCAAGTTAAACCATCTTCTATACATGGATGACTTAAAACTGTATGTGAAAAGCCACAATGAACTTGAATCAATACTCAGTGCAGTTCAACCGTTTAGCAGCGACATCAGAATGGACTTTGGACTTGGAAAATGTGCTATATTATCCATGCAATGAGGAAAAATGGGGAAAATAGAAGGAATAGAACTGGGAAATGGAAGTATTATCAAAGCACTAGCAAAGGATGACGGTTACAAATACCTAAGCATATTGGAAGCAGACAACATCTTGAATGGAAAAGTCAAAGAGTCAACACAAAAGGAATACATCAGAAGAGTCCGCAAAATACTAAAATCACACCTGAATGCTGGAAATATAATTAAAGCCATTAATACATGGGCAGTCCCAGTGATACGCTACCCAGCTGGAATTATCAACTGTAGAAGAAGAAAAATGAAGTTTGAATGACTTTGTGAATCAAAGTACAGAAAAATTGCTGCAGGCTGTGGTAACAGAGAGCATTATCAAAATACCAGAAACAAAGGCAGAATATAAGGAAAAACGGCTGGATGATAGATTAAATAGATGGAAAACCAAAGCTTTGCATGAACAACATTTGAAAAACATTGAAGGAAAATGTGATAACAACTTGACATGGGCATGGCTTAAGATGGGAACCATCAAGAAAGAAACGGAAGGTTTAATAATGGCTGCTCAAGAACAAGCACTACAAACTAATGCCATGAAAGCAAAGATACAAAAATCTACTGACAATCCAAATTGCCAACTTTGCAACAACAAAGTTGAAACTGCTTCACATTTAATATGTGAGTGCAGCAAAATCACGCAAACTGATTACAAAGTTACACATGACCAAGTTGCTAAACTAATCCACTGGGTATTGTATAAAAAATACGACTTGCCTGTGTCGGAAAAGTCGTGGGAACATAGGGTGGAAAAAGTTGTCAAGAATGAGAGGGTGAAGATCTTGTAAGACTTCTGAATACAGGCAGATCGCCATTTGGAACACAACATGCCAGATATCACAGTTGTAGAGAACCGAAGCATACAGTTGATTGGTATTGCTGTACCAGGAGATGCCAGAGTCGAAGAAAAAGAACTGAAAAAAATTACGAAATACCGCAACCTGGCCATCAAAACTGCGCAATTATGGATGAAACATGTAACAGTGATACCCATTGTCATCAGGGCACTGGGAACTATGTCCAAAAACTTTGCAAAACACATCAAGAAATTGCAGCTTCCTGCAATAACTCCATCAAAGCTACAAAAAACTGCGCTACTCGGAACATCTTACATTTTAAGGAGATACCTGGTTGATACCTAGGATGCTGACAGCAACCCATGTCAACCATTAGTGTCAGTCAATTTGAGTGTACAGTTGACTGAGTTTCATGCTTTATGAATAATAATGATGATGATGATGATGATGATGATGATGATGATGATGATGATGATGATGATAGGATTTACTATCTGGATCTTCATACACCGAGTTATTTGGTACACATTTATACCCACATTCCTTTACCTTCACACTTCGGAAAAGTTCATATCATTCTATCCTCTTTTTCTCTCTTTTGTTGCTGTCCAGAAAAGGGGCTTTAAGAAGATTAGGAAGAATATATTAAAGATGAAGTCAGTTTCTATACAAAAGAAGGCATAGAAACAAACCAAAAAAGAAATCCCTTGTGAGGCAAACTCCTGCACAGAATCACTATGGATGGCCCCAGCTATATTTTAGTTGTGGGAAAATATTATCTCCCTTAGGGATTATTATGGTTTTCTTCAGATGGGGGACAAAATGGAGAAGGCATCTAAAATGATTTTAACTTCATTAACTAGGGTAGAACAGTGTAAAGTTTGACTGGGCCTTAAAAGAAGAATAGTTTATTTCAATAAAAGCTGAAAAAGGAAGACATATCTCTCCAGAAATCTTATCAGTGTCTTCCCCAGATCAAGAATTGCAATGGCAAAATAAAGAGGATTTGACAAGGTTTTGTTCCGATCCAAGTGCATTCTTCTGTTTCTCACATTAAGAAACACACTTGCACTGTTTTTAAAGAATGTGAGAGTAACTGTTCTGCTCCCTGCAGTTCCTTTCCATTCTGAGAAATTACTGTGACCTACAAGGCCCATACAATGATATAGGGACCTTGATGGGCCATTTTCATTTCTCAGGGTGAAGAACTTACAGAAGTTAATGAACTTTCCAGGGTTTCTGATGCTGCAACTTCTGATAAATAATGAGAAATTTTCCAGGCTGCAGTTTCAAAATGATGCTTGCTATGTCTGCTTGCAGCATCATATAATAATAAAGTTGCAACAGTTTGTAAAGGTCTGGCCCATTCTTAAACCCTATCTTTTTGGCCTTCATTTTTGTTGTCAGATTGGAACAACCCATCTGGGCTTCCTGGAAAGTAGAACAGATGCCAGATGTCACTGACATGGTTGCCAAGAATAGGATGCTTCGGTAGCATCAAGCTTGATTTGTGCATAATTTAGCATAGACAGCAAATTTCTAATGCACTAGTTTTGTTCACAGCACGGATGCCACATCCTCAGATAAATGGCCTATCAATCACTGAAGACCTTTGGAGATTTATTGCAAGAACATCATTGGTTTCATATGGCAACATATCCTCCATTAAATAAATCTTTGGCAAGATCCCCAAAATGAGGGCTTACTGCTTATCACTGTGAATTTATTTTGGCAGAGATTTGCACAATGCCTGGCTGCATTTTTTGCCTTTCGCTATAAATCTCACACATGCTTGAGCATTAAAATCCAACTAACAGTTGTTTTGACTATTCTGCCAGCTTCACTGTTTAAGATGAAGCCCAGATAAGTTGATCCAGATGCTATGCCTTAAAAATGCTTCAACAGCATTGCCTGAGTTTTAAAACAGTGTTTTGCCGTAAGCATTAGATAATAATTTCTTATATTTCACCTACAAGTAAAGTCAGAATAAAATTGTGAAAGAAACCCAGCAATGGAGTAAAAGTCATTTCGTTAAACATAAATGCTTGACATTCCAGCCATTATTTTTAACCAAAAGTTATTTATGGAAGACTGAAAGAGAACATGTTCTCCATTTCTAAACTCCCTTCAAGATCTGCAAAGAATACTCTTCCCACACTATGATTTGTGTCATCAGGAGCCTTACACCAATAGGCACAAGAAATACATGTGAAGCATCATAACTACATAGTTGTAACTTGTATGTTAAGCCATGTATAATTATTACTTCTCTTCTAAAGCTGCCTGTCAAGATGGAAAGGTGGGGGTATGAGATTATATCCCAGATACCTTTCCCTGACTTTTGTTAAGGCCTAAACAAAGTCATCAATGCAAAAAATATAGTGCTCTATAAAAACATTTTCTTACATTAAATCTGTTTTTATAAAGCCAAGTTCCTAAATCCGCTCTGTAGGAACCACTATGTTAATTGAGGTTTGATTCTCTCCGCAGCAGTGCTTCAGTAGCTTACAGCTGCGTCTGGGTTTTCCTATCCTCATTTTATTCTCCAGGCACGCTTGTGATTTCTCAAGTTGCAATCTTTACTTTAGTCTCTTTTTTGTCTTTACTTTTAGGAGAGCAGCTCCCTCTGCTGAATTTTCTGTGGACAGAACACGCCATCTTATGTCTTTCCTCACCATGCTAGGCCCCAGCCCTGACTGGAATGTAGGGCTTTCTGCTGAAGATCTGTGCACCAAGGACTGTGGATGGGTACAGAAAGTGATTCAGGATCTGATCCCATGGGATGCTGGCACTGACAGTGGAGTCACCTATGAGGTATCAGGAATACTTACCTCTTCCTAAAGTCTGTGCTGCTTTTATGACTGCATCATAAAAAAACTCATGGAAGATGTTCTGTAGGAAACGTACTTGAAGGGTGAATCATATATCCCTAATAAACAACTAAAATGTCATGTCTTCTGGTCCTAAGCATTTAGTCAGAAGTGGAGGGAATCAACATATTTTGAGAGTTGATACACTGAATGTTGCAGACTGAGTTTTGTTTATTGATCTTATGCTACTTACTCCTTACTGAATTTATTGGCAAGATTGAAAAATGTCTTTTTATCTGTAGCTTTGATGCATAAAATTAAAGGAACATAATAGTTTTATGCATGCAGTTATGACCAACTTTTTGCCTAGAAGGATCTGTGAGGCAAATTAGCAGGATTTTCCTGAAGCAGTTTCAATTGACACTAAACCAAACAATCAAATTAATACTACTGAAATGATACTTCAAGAAAGACAACCTAGGCGCTAGGGCTTTTTAAAAAATGGCATAAATTATAGGTTAAGACCGATTCAACCTCTTGCTGACATTAGATATTACCATGAGAGATTAATGATATTATACGTATAAGCTTTTGCAAGGATATTAACTGAAAACTGTTATTAAAGCTGCCTTGAATTTCATCTAAGGTTAAAAATATGCATTCATGTCACTTAGTGCGGGCCACAAATTCAGCAGGAGGGATGGGAATGCAACTGTTCTTATCTTTCCTGCCCACTCTTCCTGTTCAGTTTTAGCCTTTTCCATTTTGAATGTTCATTTGAGTCTAAGGTTCAGTAAAGCTAATAGACTAAATCAGGACTGCATAAAGGATATAATAGTATATCCTAAATCTTACCAAGGCTAAAACCTTGACACAAATGTAGTGGTGTTCTTTTAGGATAACGTCTATTATTTGCAACTTTTTTCCACTTGTCTCTACTGTTATTCCGCTGCTCCTCTTGTGGCCTTACAAATTTCCCTTTGAACCTGTCTCTGTATATTTTGGGCTTTGTATCGTGTATCATGTCCCAGCTTCTGCCAACCTAGCAGTTCGAAAGCACGTAAAAATGCAAGTAGAAAAATAGGGACCACTACGGTGGGAAGGTAACAGCGTTCCGTGCGCCTTTGGCATCTAGTCATGCCAGCCACATGACCACGGAGATGTCCTCGGACAAATGCTGGCTCTTCGGCTTTGAAACGGAGATGAACACCGGCCCCTAGAGTCGGAAATGACTAGCACGCATGTGCGGGGGAACCTTTACCTTTACCTTATCATGTACATGGAATAGGAGTGTTTGCCCGTGCATACATCAAAAAGCTATCTCTAAATAATGGCCCTCCAGTCCTTCTTTGAAGACCTCCAGGGAAAGTGATCCCACTACAGTTCTACACAGACTTTCCCATTACTTAGCAGTTCTTCACCTTGAAGAAATTCCTCTTAATATTCAGTCAGAATCTTCTTTCCTTTAATTTGATCCTTGTCCTATTCTTAGTTTCAACAGAAACATGTCAGCCTTGTTAGTATATACAGTTATCATATCTCTGTCTTCTCTTTTAATCATTCCACATAGGGCTTAGCCTCCAAACTGTATATCATTCTGGTGCCTTTCCTCTGAACCCTGTCAAGCTTTTTCTTTTCCAATTTATTGAATAGTTCCCAGAATTAGATACAGGACCCAACATCATTCTGCTGACCTTCATTAAGAGCTGTGTGTATATATTTCTTATATATACAAATATATATGTGTATATTTCTTATTAGCTTTATGTATGACCCTGACCGTTTCTTGATGAGACTTTTTTTATTTAAGTTTGACTACTAATATTTTCATCATTCCATCAAGGAAATTTGCAACAGTTGTAAGGGATATCCCAAAGATGCTTTTCCACAAGGCAACTGGACGTTCTTGTTTTCCTTTGAAGATGTTTTGCTTCTCATCCAAGAAGCTTCTTCAGCTCTGACTGGATGATGGAGAATGGAAAGATTTATACTCCTGCAGACAGCTGTTCATTTGCATTCTTTTAGCGAGTCATTAAAGCTACCTGGAGACTTACCTGTGTCTTCAGGGTCACCTGAGTAGTGCAAATAGGTGTGGAACCTTCTTCGAACTGTTGAAAGGACTGTGTTGTAGACTGGAGATAGATGGTGTCAGATCCCTCCCCTTCTGTTGAGAGAGGGCTGTTCAATTTTGACGTAGATGGCCTCTTTGAACAGCTCTCTGCAGAGTATAAATCTTTCCATTCCCCACCATCCAGTCAGAGCTGAAGAAGCTTCTTGAATGAGAAGCAAAATGTCTTCAAAGGAAAAAAAGAAAATCCAGTTCCTCGTGGAAAAGCATCTTTGGGATAACTATGACCTGGATGACTGAGAATCTCCATAGACATGTAAGTGATATGTTCTTCCGATAAGGAGATATAGTACCCACCTGGCAAGTTACCCATGCTGCTTCCTCAGCATCCATGCTTTTGCAATGTGTATATCCTCCAGAAATTCTCCTGTTTCTATTTGTGCTTAATATGCTGAAAGACAAAATTCTTTTTTTATATAGAAAGTAAAAAGGCAAGCATGTTGGGAGAATTGAATGTGTATTTCAGGTATAAATCTATTTGTTGAACTATAAAATGACTTGATTTTATTGATAAAATCATGACTTATGTACAGTACAGAATAATTTGTTAATAAAGGTATGTTTGGTGAATGAGACTGAAAATGTAGCATATTCAATATCTGGACTTCGTCCTCCATTGTATTGTCCAGACAGAGGAAGCAGTGTTTTTTTTGTTTTGTTTTGGTTTTTTTTTGGGGGGGGGGAAACAAAAGGAAGGAGGGAAGGAGATTGCTGACATAATGCCGTGCAATGATTCTAGGCAGCTCACAACAATCTATTTAAAAAACCATAGTTAAAAACAAAAAAATACTCTTCTCTCTAGACACCAGATATTTCAGATCTGAATGGGAAATTTTATATATATAACATTTGTAGTGTCCCACTCATGATAAAATAATTACTTCCCTCTTTATCGTTCTTAACTAGCCAAATTAGGAACTATTTTCATCTGCTAGAGCGTAGAATAATATGTTCAAACAAATATGATTCTAATGTTCGGTTGGCAAAAGCATGCAATTTTGAAGGCCATCTGATGAGCATAGACTGAAAATAATTTCTCCCCATTTACGAACATTCATGCTGAGATAACCAGTGCCATATGCCATTTTCTACTCAGAGTTTCTTTGGAACAATGCAGAGATTTCCATGGTTCACAACAGGAAAGTTGATATCTTACTCTTCTGTCATTGTATTGCTCTGTGTGACCTTATCAAACTTCCTGACTACCATCATTTTCCGCTATTTAGCAAAATTATTGTTTTCAAGTGCTTTATTGCCTTTATCCTAGATGTTATTTGAGGGATTTTTCCCACTCTCATCATTTCATTTTTTATTTTTTTTTAATCTCAGGGTTTACTATGTAATATTGTCATGTCTTACTTTAGGTCAACAGTTCCCAATTTAAGGTGCTATAATGTATTACTTACTTCCTCTCTCAGTCAGTAATAAGTCTCAGTAGAAATTGAGATTAAGACTGCTTGTTAACTACAATAACATTTGTTGTTAAGCTTTGAAAGCAGTCAAAAATAATGAGGATGAATAAATTCAACAAATCATTTAAAATTTAATAAACAGAAACATTTTCCTGTCTTTCCTTCCCATACCATATCATATACTATACAAGAGTGGTGGCATATGAAGCTTTTTGATCAGAGGAAAAATATTTTCTTGCATTGACAACTTCCACTAAAAGGAAGATACTATGACTGAATATCCTGGCCTGTTCCTTTGGGATAGGTTTCTTTGCAGCAGGGCACCATTGAACTAAAAGTGTACTGATTATATTTCTTAGTTTCTTTTAATTATGATTGATTAGCATTTGGCAGTCCCCTGTGAACTAACAGAATTGAACTGCCTTAAAAAGGCTTATAATTAAATAAGCATTTGCAATAACACACTTTTTAAATAATTGAACAAATAAATAAAAATGCTACCAATCACTGAAGAACATTAAACATTCAGCTATGTCAGGCCCAAAACTAAGAATAACACATGATAATTATTCCAAGATGAGTTCTTTATTGTTTCATACTTATAGACAAAGTCTTGCCATACTGAAGACTCTTAATGACTTCATCTACAATATATTTTGTGAACTATTAGAGAGGGACTGTCTTCACTCTCTGTCTCTCATACATAATATCTGGGCTGAATTGCCTCTTACTCCTCTGGAATGCACCCCTTTCCTCCTGGGAATCCACCTCGTCACTACATCACAGATATGCAGCTGAAATTAAATTCTGATAATACAGAATCCAGTGGCAGTCCACTGCTCCAAAGCCAAATGATCTGGACTTGAAAGTGAAGTTCCTACACTTCAACAAACCAACACACTAGTCATTCATTTAGCCATAGGGACAAATTGCAGGTGACACCTCCACAGCATCTGTTTGCTGCCTTAATGGCATTAGTGAGGCGGGAAATAGCTAATGTAAGATATACTGAAGAAACACTTTTTTATAAGACTGCTTAACAGTTGAAAAATGAAACAGAATGGGCAAGGAGCAAGGTACAGTGGAT
The DNA here is from genome assembly GCF_964194415.1 of Vipera berus. Taxonomy (NCBI): domain Eukaryota; kingdom Metazoa; phylum Chordata; class Lepidosauria; order Squamata; family Viperidae; genus Vipera; species Vipera berus. The sequence goes on from NC_138202.1 coordinate 97,007,075, forward strand.
AATGTATTTGACTGGCACCAGAGTGAGGCAGTTTCCGTTCCATCTATAGCCACAGCAACTCACTTGGTGACTTTCAGCCCAATTTACCATACAGGGTTATTGTATGGGTAGAGACACTTCGAAAAAGATGGTCCCTCGGGTAACCCAGTCCTAAGCCATGTTTAAAGGCCATGTTTAACCAGCACCTTGAATTGCACTCAGAAACACACCAGCAGGCAGTGCAGCCCACAGAGGAGTGGTATTATGTGTGGCATATATTTTCCACATTTTCTTCAAGGGCAGCCCCATGTAGAGTGCATTACAGTAATCTAAGTGGGAGATTAATGTCCATGTTCATGGAACTTCATCTCCATCTTATCTATTTTGATCTCTCCCACCCATCCCCCAATACTGTTGTGCCTATATAAACAATAAAATCTATACACTAGTCCCACCAATTAAGACTGAGAAGACTTTGGGGCAAGATAGCTTTGATGAAAACAGCTAGTAAATGGTGCCTAGACATAATAAGTAGATACCTGTACCTGCTATTTAGTTAAGATTAAACTACCCTGAGCCATTAAAATACATTTGAAAAATCTGCATTTTACAGGACTGAAAGTGCTTTGTCTTTGGTAGCATCTTGAAAATATGTATCATTTATAACATCTTCCTTGTTCTTCATAGCCATGAAGGAAAACAAAATCCCCAAAGAAGGAAGAAGCTGAAGATGGCTTAGCAAATGAAAGCCACTACCATTCCATTTGAACCTTACTTCTTTATTTTCAAACTGAGAGATAGAATAAGCAAAAAATGGTAATAAATACACCCAGCATGACAACTTTTTTTTGGCCTTTCTTTCAATCATTCAACTTAAAATTATTCAGTAAATTTGAAATTGCTTATGAATACCTGCACACAAAAATCATAAAAGCTATGATTTCAGTACAAAGTCTTTTCTGATATTTAGTTTTTGTATCAATATTTATTTTCCTGTTTGAGTATCAAAACAGTTAATGCGAAAAGAACAGAGGAAATGAACATTTGGATACCCCTGTATGATTTTCTCCTTGCTATATAGATAGGGAATTAAAAAAGGATTCTTTAGCATGTATTCATATCCAGAGCTCATCATGTATGTAGTTTTTGCCAAAAATTGCAGAAAAAAATGCAATGGATTTAGAGAATTTGGTTGTTTTTATCTTAATTTACTGTGATTCTAAAGTAAGACCTATTAAGCTAATTCCAGCAGCTTCTATTATATGAAGAGTCGTTTTTCTTGTTGATCAGATATAAGTGCTATTGAATTATTTTTATTGGAGCTTTTGTTTGCTAGTTGGTTGGTTAGTTTTCTGTAATACGATGTCTTTGTGTTTTATTGCCTCCTGGATAGCTTTAGTAGAGTTGAAAACAAAATGAATATATTTCATTTATTCACAGGCTAACTATTTCTTTTCATTATATGTAAGTAATTGGTATCTGGAGAAGAATACTCATGTCTAATGAATGTGTCATCCTGTACAATGGGCACTAGACATGAAAACATTTCCTTTTTATTTATATTATTTTATTATAAGTAAAGGTTCCCCCACACATGCGTGCTAGTCGTTTTCAACTCTAGGGGCCGGTGCTCATCTCTGTTTCAAAGCCGAAGAGCCAGTACTTGTCCGAGGACATCTCCGTGGTCATGTGGCCGGCATGACTAGACGCCAAAGGCGCACAGAATGCTGTTACTTCCCACTGTAGTGGTCCCTATTTTTCTACTTGCATTTTTACGTGCTTTCGAACTGCTAGGTTGGCAGAAGCTGGGACAAGTAACAGGCGCTCACTCTGTTATGCAGCACTCGGGATTCAACCCTGCCAAACTGCCGACCTTCTGATCGACAAGCTCAGCGTCCTAACCCACTGAGCCACCGCATCCCTTTTATTATAAGTGACACATTTAAATATAGATATTTTGTTTTAACTTATTAGGTGTATGATAATATAACAGCATAGGAATGTTGCATGAATTTTTATTTACCCTTAAGTTAAGTTCATGTTTTAGTAACTTCACACATCCATCCATGGAATTTTATAGGTAATAATAGTACAGACGTTTGCCACTACCTTTTTCTAGGATTTCTTGGGAATTTCTCATCCAAGCTTAACAAGATTAGTCATGCACTTCTATTTACCCCTAGGTCAGGGGTAGGCAACCTCGGCTCTTTTATGACTCATGGACTTCAACTCCCAGAATTCCTCAGTTAGCATTTCTGGGAGTTGAAGTCCATGAGTCCTAAAAGAGCCCAGGTTGCCTACCCCTGACCTAGGTTAAAAACTACCTTCTAAAAAAAAAACTTCTTCAATTTTGAAGTAGATTTCTTTTTTTAGCTTGGATATTTTCCAAAGCAGGAATATAGCTGCAATGGGATATATATATATATATATATATATATATATATATATATATATATATATATATATATATATATATATGTATATATGTATATATGTATGTATGTATGTATGTATGTATGTATGTATGTATGTATGTATGTATGTATGTATATGGTTTTGGGGGTGGGGGGGTGTCTGATTTTAAAAGGTAGGGACATAGAGCTGTGTGTTGTTGTTTTTAATCCTTTTATTCACTTAAAGACAGCATGAAGCAATTTCAGCTAAGCTTTATCAGCAGTTTTGCTTCTCTGGCTTTGGGCCTCTCTAAATGTGTCACCCATCAAAATTGGTAAATCCACACCATTACTATCATCACCACCCTATCTCTCTTTTTCCTCTTTCCAAAGTACAGCTTTCAGATTCAGTCAATTCTGTGCCTATAAATATATGCATCTTATGGACCTATAGTAAGTTCAACACATCTGTTCACTGAACATATACAAACAGCAAACAATGGGGTAGTGGTTAAGGCATCAGGCTAGAAAGCAGGAGACTGTGATCTTTAGTCCCCACTAAGGTACTAAGCCAGTTGGGTGACCTCAGGCCAGTCACTTTCGCTCAGCCCTAAGGAGGCAATGGCAAATCACTTCTGGGAAAAAAAAATTGCTAACAAAACTTCAGGAACTTGTCCAAGCAATTTCTGAGAATCAGACACAATTGAATGGAAAGAAAGAAAAATTATATATGCATACACTGATCTCTGTAAAAAAAAACGCTTATACACTGGCCAGCATTTCTACATTAATCCGATTGGCAGGCTCATTGTTTGCTGACTTTTTTTTGGATCTTTGTTCTTAATAGCTTTGATCTTATTAACTTCTGTTATTTTCAAGGTCATTGACAGCTTTCTGCAGTGAATAGAAAGATCCTACAACTCATTTCAGACACAGTTCTTCAGGTAGTGCCCAAAACATTTCTTCTTGGCAATATTCCACTTGTCCACAAAATAATCCAAATCAAGTTGTTGTTAATAATAATAATAAGTTGAAAGGGACCTTGGAGGTCATCTAGTCCAACCCCCTGCTCAGGCAGGAAACCCTATACCATTTCAGGCAAATGGCTGTCCAGTCTCTTCTTAAAATCTTCCAGTGTTGGAGCATCCATATTGGGGTTTACTGGAATCAGGTTCAGAGCCAGTTGCTGTGTATTTCAGCTATCTTAGCTGCCAGTCATTACCTTTTTTTACAGGTTTCTCCTTCCCAAAATCTTCTCTGATGATATTTAACTTCATTGCTAACCCCATCTGAGTTCCAAGGAGAACTTCATTATGAGATTCTAAGTTTTGTTTGTTGGCAGTGACTAGAAACTGCTTTGTCTGCATGGATACATGGATATGCCAGTGCCAGAGAGATGCAGTGGTTGAGAAAGACTCATCACAGCAGTCATTCTTCTGAGCTGAAAAATTGCTCACAAACTCTGTCTGTAGAAATTAAATCATAGGATTGACTCATCAAAAGTAAAGAGAGGATGAAAATATAGCTTCTCTTTTCTCGGCCTACTCTTTATAGCACGTTAATATCAATGTATTAATCAGTGTAATTCCATTAATTATGACAGTGTAATATACATTAGATTACATCCAAGCCCCTTGAAATCATTGGGCATTAAGTTAGTCATGCATATTTAAGTTATCCCATTTTTTTTCCATTTGCCAGCTTCTCTATCTCTCCCTCTCCCTTTCTGTGTGAGGGTGGGGAGGTGTGTAAACTCTGGGTCCAAACAATGGTCATGAAAGTTTACCTGCAAACTTTTTGTATACCATATTTTTCATTGTTGTGTTTCTTCTATGTCTGCCTATGCTTCTTTTTTGACTGCAGTCATCCAACAAGCCAACAGTACCTCAGGAGAAGATAAGACCGCTCACAAGTCTAGACCACCCCCAAAGTCCTTTTTATGACCCTGAAGGAGGTTCCATTAAATCAGTAGCCAGAGTTGTCATTGAGAGGATTGCACGAAAGGTATTAGTATGAAAGTTCACTTATCAACTGATATGGAATATTTGAGCATAGAGTGGGATTAAATAACAAGAAACCTGAAACCTGGTAATAAAATGACAAATGTAGTTCAACTTGTTTTCATAATGAGAGTATGCTGGGTCAGTGGAGATGTGAGGGACCTCATTCCTTAGAGCGGGGGTCTCCAATCTTGGCAACCATACTACTTGTGGACTTCAACTCCCAGAATTCCTCAGCCAGTGCTTCCTCAGTGCTGGCTGAGGAATTCTGGAAGGGAATTCCTCTCCTTTCCACTCAAACCCCAAGGAATGCAAAGAAGCACAAATCAAAAGTTTAAGGCCCTCAGAAGCACAAGAGGAGAGTTCCTCGGAGCTGCAGAAGTTGTTACCAAATTGGAATTTTACCAAGATAGCAAAGGTGAACTTCTGAAAAGCAAGACTAATCAAATTTGTTTTATTTCATTTTAATTAAATTTAAGGATAAGTGAAATTAAATTAAATTTAGTTCCTGTCTTGGTTGTACTTCATCAAAAGCTAACTCCAGCTCTGAGGCTGGAAAAAGATTCTGCAGCATAGCCTTCAAAAAGAAAAAAAGAAAAAGTCTTGTAAAGCAAGATCAAGGCTCATTACTTAATAAGAACATTTTCTACCAAGTGCTATAATAATGCTAAGTGTCACAGACAGATCTTACTTGCAGCAGAAATCTGGAGCACATTCCTTCATTCGTTATATGAAGAATTTTAGGGCTCCCTAGGCATTATAGAAAACAAGTGGGCCCCCAAACCATTTCCACTTAATCGTTACTTTCTAGTAACATCAAGCTTTTAGATGTGACATTATCTCTCCCCACCTCCCCCGTCCTCCCCCAGCACTTTTTTTCAGCAAAATGTTGTTTGCATCTTAGCTTGTTTTGCAAGGGAATAAAACCTTCTCCTACCAATTGGAAACACAATACATTCATAGGACTTCCTTTAGGATCTGCGTTTTCCATGGGCCTGACGACACCTGCAGGCTTTATAAGCATGAATGCTTGTAGATGCCATTTGAATAACTTCTGGCAGTTGATTTTCCAGGCCAGTGCCCAGCATTGCATTATATTTCCTCTGCCAATTCAATCCTTTGCAAATGTTTCTTTGCAGGGGGAACAGTGCAATATCGTTCCTGATAGCATCGATGACATTGTTGCAGATCTTGCTGCAGAAGCTCCAGAAGATGAAGGTACTCTTTAATTATGTCCTACCTTTATGAGTTTGTGTTTCACTTCACCCTCCAGTGCTGCTGCTCCTCTGTATTTCATGCTGTTTGCCTTATTATTAGGACAGTATTGAAAACAGGAGGGGAAAAAAACAATTTGCTTAGCCATTTATGGTTGGAGTCTGCATCATTACTTAATAAACACCCACAGTGATAGTGTCAGCAGGCAGAAAGTTTGGAAATGGCACTATGATAATTTAGCAGAAGACTAATCTCACGTACTTTATTATCTTGTACTGGGTTGATCTTCATCCCAGCTGTACTATTTTCCTTATCTAACTGCTCCTCTTTCTTACTTATTATTGGGCTTAGCCCAGGAATGACATTGAACAATCCAACCAAAGTTCAGCTCTTTATATGCTTACATACAATAGACAGAATGCAATGGTGGGAAATGTTCGTAACTCGGGTGTAGGATGAGGGTGGAGGTGCATTCTCTGTGCTTGCTGGGTTGGTTTCCAAACATTTTGTTGCCAGACTAGGTAACATCTTCAGTGGAGTTTAGGGGAGGTCGGTGTTGGTGTTCTTCTGCTTATCAGGGCTTCTTGTGGTCATTAGGTTTTGTGATGGGGAGGTCACGTCAGGTGAGGGTCACCCCCTCCCTTCCTTAGGTGAGGCAATCCCCCCAGCCAGCACTTCACCTCCCAATGACCCTCACCTGATGTGACTCCCCATCACAAGGCCCATATATGACCCTCACTTGATGTGACCCATACCTGACCCATCATAAGATCCATCACAAGACCCTCACCCGACATGACCCTCTCATCACAAGACCTACTGACCACACAAGCTTGGAGAATGAACCTCTACCCTCAATAAGTAGAATTTTGCCAAATCGAACCCTTATTGCTTTCAACCCAACATATATACCCTGGGAGAGTCTAAGGAATAGCTATCCTAACTCTCTTCTTCTGTCTCTTACCCAGCTCCAGACTGCTTCTTGTTCCCACTCCCCCTTCTTGGAATGTGCTCCCTTCTTTCCGGGAAACTGTTGTTTTGCTGTAGTCCATCACCCCAGCTCTCCCTCTGTAGGCACCATCCCTCACATCTTTTTAGTTTTCCATTCCAATCTTTCTTTCAAACTTTAGTTTGTTAAAAAGTATATTTATACATCTAGCAGTCAACTGGAGACCATAAAAAAGGGACTTGCTCTAGGAAGGGCAAAGGTAGGGCTAGAGGTAGAGTACCTCTTTCGCAGGCAGAAAGTCTCTGGTATAGTGTCTAGTCTAGTGTGTCCATTAAATATATTGAGTAGAGAAGTAATCTTAAAAAAACAGCTAAGTTTAATTGTTTGGGAGGATTATTCTAACTGGGTTTAAACACAGTCAATACTTTTGAACTGAAAATATTCGTATGCATACAAAAGAGTAAGTAAAGATTTTAGGTAAGCAACATAGCATCATTAAGAAAAGAGTTGTGAAAAACAAAGTAAGCATAAGGCCTGCAAGGTCAACGATAAGTCAAAACCTAATTTGTTGTCCAGCTTATTAAATGTGGACAGTAGATTTCATAGCTTACTTGTACACTATAATCAGATGTGTGTGTGTGTGTGTGTGTGTGTGTGTGTGTATGAGATCACAGTGTACAAGTAAGCTATGAAATCTACTATGTATCCGTATATGTATACATATACGTATTTGTATATCTCTACTGTGTGGTGATCTTTACACCACACATATATGCATTCGCACATACATACATATATATATTATATTATATATAATATATTATATAATATATAATATTATATATAATATAATATAATATTTGTAATTGTTTTCAGATGATACTCCTGAAACTTGCATCTATTCGAACTGGTCTCCCTGGTCAGCCTGTAGCTCTTCCACATGTGAAAAGGGCAAGCGGATGAGGCAGAGGATGCTCAAAGCCCAGCTTGACCTCAGCGTGCCTTGTCCAGAAACTCAGGACTTCCAGCCTTGTATGGGTCCAGGCTGTAGTGATGAAGGTAGGTGAGAAGACTCTGGACGTGAGAATCAACATTTTGTTGATCAGATGTAGGTGAGGTTTGGGAATAAATGGAAACTATCTATTGTTGCTTTTTTAGATGGCTCTACATGCATGATGTCTGAGTGGATAACATGGTCCCCTTGTAGTGTATCTTGTGGCATGGGAATGCGATCGAGAGAGCGATATGTGAAGCAGTTCCCGGACGATGGCTCCATGTGCAAAGTGCCTACAGAGGAAACTGAGAAATGCATTGTAAATGAAGAATGTTGTAAGTATCTGATGCACCCTGCCACACTTTATCAACCTAAAAGCAGAATGTGAATCCTCTGTTAAATAAGTGCCACTAGACTGATCTTTTACTAATATATTATGGACAGCTCCTAGCAGTTGCCTGGTAACTGAATGGGGAGAGTGGGATGAATGCAGTGCCAGCTGTGGGATGGGAATGAAGAAGAGACACAGAATGATCAAGATGACCCCGGCAGATGGATCCATGTGCAAAGCAGAAACCACAGAAGCTGAGAAATGCATGAATCCCGAATGCCGTAAGTAACTGGTCAACTTAGCAAACATGTCAAAAAGGGGGGATGTTAATGTTCTTGTCCACACATCATGCATTTATATAAAATGAACAGTGCTATGTGCAAATGATACATGCAACAAGTAACACAGTTCATCATTTGTATACTGTCTAATAGGTTTCTTCACAATGTAGACTTCTAAAAATTTTCCATGACAAAGTAGCTATTTCAAACCAAAAGCATATAAAAGTGTACAATTATATTGACCGCAAGACACAAGGGAGCAATCAGCATAAATAGTTGAAGTCAGAATATTCTAGCAAATCATAAGCCCTGCAGTTTTTAAGACGACAAGAAGTGAGAAGTGCTTTCCTGTTTTTTTATTATTTAAATATGCTATTTTTTGTATACATACACAACCCACATATATGTACCCATACACACCCCTACACCACACATTATGCATTCACATATACACACTCACAAAATGGTTGCAACCCGATTTGCTTTTCTTAGCAGAATAAGATCATAGCATAACATTTTCATACATTATTCTTGTAAATATAACTTCTTGTTGAGTGGAAAAAAAATAAGGAAGAACATGTTACCTGAAGGGAAGATGAGAAAATTTTAGAAATAGCAATAGCATTTATGCTTATATACCACCCCACTGTGCTTTACAGCACTCTCCAGGTGGTTTACAACATCAACATATTGCCCCCAACAATCTGGGTCCTCATTTTACCAACCTCAGAAGGACAGAAGACTTGACTCAAACTTGAGCCCCATCAGGATTCGAACTCCAGGGTGTCGGCAGAGTTTGCCTGCAAATACTGCATTCTAACCACTGTACCACTAGAGTTCAATCCTGACTGGGCTCAAGATTGACTAATTAATTGCCTACAATCTGGGATCAGAGTTTAAATACTCACTGCAAATTTGGCGGTGGAGGAAGATGCCGTTGTGAAAGCAGGAATCTGTGCATGAGGTGCAAATAACGAAAGCAAATGGCTGGAGTAGAGAACAAGCCACTGCCCTCACGTCAAGGAGGAAGGTTGAAATTCCCTGCCTGCCTCTCATCATCCATAATGTATGCACTGGAGAGTTTCTTTTACCCATGAAGGCTTTTCATATGGATGAGGTTTCCGGAAAAATGGGAATCCTTGGTGCAGCAGCTAGATAGAAAGGGCTCCCACTTACAGCCAGTTACAATTGAAGGAGAAAAATACTCCTTCATAACATGCAGGTGGAAGAATTGGAGTGAGCTTTCTAATTAACTGAATAAGAAGACACACACTGAATGCAGTGAGACTTGCTACAGAATGAACATGTGCAGCACAAAGGCCTCCATTCACCATTTTCTTGCTGAAAACTAAAGGAAAACTTCAGCTCAATCCTTCAAGGGTCTGTTTCCTAGCTTCCATCATCATTTACAAGGAATAACCAGGACTGAAAAGATCTGTGACCAACTTACTGATAGTTGGCACATTTAATTGGAAACAAGAGCCATTGAATTCAACAGGACTTACTTTATGATTGTTATGCTCAGTTTTATGCAGTTTCTTTCTCCTGTTGAATGGGTAATATGTGCAAGAAAGTAATTTGTAAGAGACAGAATGGTCTCTGCGTATATCCTGGTAGGACATCAATTAATTTTAGAAACAGGGAGTCTGATCAATAGCAATTAATTCCGTCCCCACCCCCCTGGGAGTATGCCTTTTAATATATGTGTATGCATATTCATATACATTTATAAGTATACATATTTGCGGGGGAGGGGGGAATAATCCACAGGACAGGTTTCAGTGAGTGGTGACATTTCTATTAACAAGAGGAGAAAGATTGTTACATGTGAGCAAATATTTTTATGTCTAATCTTTCTTGGATGACAGATATTACTGCCACAATCCAATCAGCAATTAACAGTACCTACAGGAGCCATTTAAACCTGGGAAAAGGCTTTATTAAGCCTTTACCACTGATCCAACCCAGGAGAATACATCAGGAAATCTAATGAGAGATATCCAGCATTGTATGAGATAGAGTGATTTGCAACAAGAATATCTTAGACCAGTCTCTTTTAGGAATAAATTATGAATACTGGAAGTGAGGGATGATAGTCTCAGATTAAAGAAATTCTTAAAGCATCCCCTTTATTGTTAAAGCAGATCTGCCAGCAATCTGTAGCAAAATACAGCCTGGAATCATTAGATGCTGGAAGGCCAGTACACATCCAGTTTCATTTCAGTCTTTATCAAGGAGCTATCCTTTCCCTTGATGAGTGGGTGGATGGTTCAGTTCACCACCAGATTGATCACCACTTGTAGATTTGCTGTTGAAATGGAATCATCTCACCCTCTTTCCCATCCCAACCTACACTAGATACCATTCCCTGCCTGCTTTCTCCTTGGTCTGAATGGAGCGACTGTAGTGTCACTTGTGGAAAAGGGATGAGGACCAGACAAAGGATGCTAAAATCTGCTGCAGAGCTTGGAGATTGCAATGAAGAACTAGAACAAGTAGAGAAATGCATGCTGCCAGAGTGTCGTAAGTATAGATATCTAGAGTCTGAAGACTAATTTTATGGTTGGTTCGATTTATTCCTTCTATTCCACACAACAGACAAGCAGAAATGTGTTACGTACATTACTCTTCCTATATGATAGCCATGTATCGGCAAGCATGATGCATTGCTTTGTTACTGTAAAGCTGGGCTTTTCAACCTTTTCACAGATTGTACCACTTTTAGGATACAGCAATATTCGAGTTCCACCAGTCACCTAGCAAGGTGTCAAAAACTTGATGACCAAAAAAAAAAGGAAAAAAGTGATAAAGTACAGGTAGTCCTTGACTTACAACAGTTTGCTTAGTGACTGTTACAACAATACTGAAAATAGACACTTATGCCCATTTTTCACACTTATAACCGTTGCAGCATTCCCCAGGGTCATGTGATTTACATTTGGCTGCTTGGCAACTGATTCATATTTATGATGGTCACAGTGTCCCAGGGTCATGTGATCCCCTTTTACAACCTTCTGACTAGCAAAGTCAACGGGGAAGCCAGATTCACTTAACAACCATGTTACTAATTTAACAACTGCAGTGATTCACTTAAGAAATGTGGCAAGAAAAGTCATAAAATGGGACAAAACCCATTTAACAAATTTCTCACTTGGGCTCAATTGTGGTCGTAGATTGAGGACTATCTGTACACCCACTTACCACACTTTTAATGGGAAACTTGTGCCTGTTTCTCTGACATTAATCTTTGCACTGTTCTATCCCCTTCTCTCCCTCTGCTTGTCTCAAAGAAGCCTCTCCTCTTCTCTGTCTCCCTTTCTCCGTCCCCTTCTCTTTCCCAGTTGCCTTTTTTTTCCTCTCCCTTTCCCACCAAAACCTCCTCCTTTTATATCCTCTCCTCTCCACCCTCTTCTTCTCTTCAGTGCAACTCCAGCTGACTCCTCTCTCCCAGGCTGTGCGCTTCTCCATCTCTCTTTCTCCGTCCCTTTCGCTTTCTCTGTCGTCTTTTCTTTCTCTCCCTTTCCCATTAAAATTCCCTCCTTTTATATCCTTTCCTCTCTCTCCCCCTCCTCCTTTTCTCTTTGATGCAACTCCAGCTGACTCCTCTTCCCCTGGCTGCGCACTGCTCCCGGAAGCACCAATCAGCTGGAGCCATGCGCCGATCAGCAACACTGCCGCTTCAGCTGACTCTCCCACAGGCCTGTGCAACACTGCTGCCACTTTAGCTCATTCCCCCCCCCCCCCGCTACACTTTTACACATTTTTTTACACTTTTTTTACAGTGCTTTTCAACCCATCATATGTGTACCACCTGCCAGGTGCTAAAGTACCACCAGTGGTACGCATACCACAGATTGAAAAGCACGGCTGTAAAGCACTATTCGCATGCCAGAAACCAATGCCTAACATTTTCCCAGGTAGAAAAAAATAAACGGCCTCCTTTTTAAGAAAGTGTGCAAAAGGACCTCACCATTGCTAAAATGAGTCATACCATATTAACATAACTTTGTTATATATCATAGACACTTTTCTTCACCTTCAATGAAGTTTCTATGGAAAAATTCAGGAATGTGACAAAAACATCCATTTTAAAGTACCAATGCAAAATGACTAAATTGGTGCCATTCCAGATTGAAAAAGCCTGATGAATAATTGAATGTTATTTCACACATATTTTCACAGTAATTTTTATAAAGAGCACCATCCGTCAATCATTGGAATCAAGGTTTGCCCCCACCCAACTCTAGCTCTTTTCCTCTCCAATCTCCTGCATTTTCCCCTCCGTATCCTTCCTATAAATCTGCTCCAGAGTTAATTTCTGGTGGGTGGTAATTTTTAATATAGGGTGGGTGTGAATGTACTGCTGTCGGAGCTTAGTGAAAGGGTGGTCTTGCAAACGCATTTTCAGTGTAAGCTTGTTTAAAATCCATTCCGTGTTATCATCAATCTAAATGTTCATATTTTTCATAGTGAGATTAAAAAGAAGTAAATTATTGTTCTGCCAAACCAGATTGTTCTGCCTAAGTAAGTTAAGGCTAAGCATTTTATTTCTTTCATCCTCTCTTCTCTAGCAATTGACTGTGATCTGACAGAATGGTCTCAGTGGTCCGAATGCAATAAGTCTTGTGGGAAAGGCCACATGATCAGGACAAGAATGATCAAAATGGAACCTCAGTTTGGAGGAGCTCCATGCCCAGAAACTGTACAGCGTAAAAAATGCCGAATAAGAAAATGCTTGAGAAACCCCAATATTGAGAAAAGGCGCTGGAAAGAATCTCGGGAGAAAAGGAGGAGTGAACAAGCTAAAGAAGATGTAGACGGTGGGCAATTCCCAGGTAAGTGTAGTAAACCTAACAGAGCAATCCTTAAATTAAGAAAGTGAGCTGTGCAACATAGAAATACATTACTGATTTATATTCTTATTGGTACAGCTTCTTTCAATGATCCTTAATGTTTTGCATAAATGCTTGGGTTTAGATCACTGAACAACTATAGATAACCAAATCAAGGAAATCCTTCCTTCCTTCCTTCCTTCCTTCCTTCCTTCCTTCCTTCCTTCCTTCCTTCCTTCCTTCCTTCCCAGGGGTCAAGACTGACTCAAAGGCAGAAAGGAAAGGAAAGGAAAGGAAAGGAAAGGAAAGGAAAGGAAAGGAAAGGAAAGGAAAGGAAAGGAAAGGAAAGGAAAGGAAAGGAAAGGAAAGGAAAACCTGCAATACAAAGGACACATCTGCTTTTAAGTTCCAAAATAATCCACTCACATGATTCAGAATATGACTGTATAAAATACTATAATCACAAACAGACCAATGAGCCACATATGAAAATGTTGGATGATTCAGACCAATTAGGACTTTCAACAAATACAAACTTCATCCCTGGAGTAATCTGTAGAATCTCATGGTTTATAGGTCTTTCCATTATAGAAACAGGAGTAGCAATAGAACTCCCGCTTGTGAAGAAAAGAGAAATTTCAAAGGATTCAAGCACTAAAGTGATTCTTACGTTGCTTGTCTGTTATTTTTATTTTAGGTTGCAAAATGAAGCCATGGACTGCTTGGTCAGAATGCACCAAACTGTGTGGGGGTGGAATCCAGGAGAGGTTTATGACTGTCAAGAAGCGTTTCAAAAGCAGTCAGTTCACTAGCTGCAAAGACAAGAAGGAATTAAGAGCCTGCAATGTTCATCCTTGTTAGCAAACCGAAATCTTTTGGATAATGCACTCCTAAGCTAAATGTAAAAAAAATCAACCTTGGTTTGATTTTTTTTAAAAAAGAGAAAATATATAAATTGTGTATATTAGTCTTCATTTTTGCAGTGTTGTTTGCTTAATTAGTCTTGCTGGTGCAAGAGATCTATTTTATAAATACTTCCTTACAAATATCTGCTGAGAGTAGCTCCTTAATGCTCCAGCTAGCCCTTAATGCATAAAACTAGTGAAGTCATTGTGAAATCTTATAACACTGAAATTATAGACATATCTGTGCGAACAAACCATAATCATAAAAATAGTCCCTGTAAATATGTGGGATGCATGCAAAAATGATACTGCAAACTTAAATATTTGGAAACCATTTTCAAAATATTCAAAGCAGTGCCTCTGTGTTTTTACAGCTGTGCCAAGGAATTACTTTAATAATACTACAGGTGCATATTGATATTTAACCATCAGCAATGTAAAAATGGTATTTATAGCAATCCTTTGACAATATACCTTTTCTTCTTCGTGCAATTGCTTGGACCCCTATTAAATAAATCACCTTATGATTGTTTCCATTAAGAAAGAAAAGCAAGCAAGCATAAGCTGCCCAGACATGAAAAGTAAGGAGGAACAAATTTTCCATCTGTAAGCTGTATACCAATTAGCCAGTAAGTTGCATTTAAAAATATCTTCCACACTCTCTCACAAAGTCATATGCTAGGTGATAAGGTACAGTAAAATATTCTCCCTTAAAGGTGTGTGCAACATAGCTAGGCAAATATATTTCAGAAACGTGAGGGGAAATTGCGGACTTTTCAGAGTTAACCAGTGTAAATAAACAATATAAATTCTCACAAAAGATGTGAATCAACCCAGCTCTAGAATAGCTGACCTTACTCTATCCACCGTCTAGAAAAAAACTAAGGAGAGTTTTGTTTTGTTTGCTTCAGAATTTGCTTCTGCTTCTTTGTGGCACAACAACTTAATTTGGCTTCTGTTCCTCTTACATAAATGTCACTGCATCCGTCATCTTTTTGCTTTATTTTTCTACTCGTAAGTCAGCGGTCATAGTGAACAAAGCACATGCAGAAAATAGCTGCTTTGTGGGAACATGGTGTTACTAATTTTCAAGCGTGCTCACAAAGAGCAAAGGAAAAAGCATAGCTATTTGAAAAATGTCATGAAGTTGAAGGATTAGATAAATGCCAGTACCACTGACAGGTTCCTTAGGGACATCTTGGGAATGAAGATGAAAGCTCCTATATTTGTATTATAAAATATTATTACAGACATATAGCTTGAACTTTTAGATTTCAGCTTCCATAATCCGTAGTCAACACAGATGGTTGAAAAGACCACCATCAAAAAAATCAGATTGTCTTGTCTGCATTTTAACACATAACTACGTGACATGTCTTGTAAAAGAAAAGATGACTTAAATTAATAAATGCCAAATGCCAGTATAAATTAGATCCCAAACCAGAGAATTTTAACTTAAAAGCATGAAGCCTGATCATGTCATGCAGGAATTGGGTCCATTTGTTTACAAAATAAAGTGGCTTGGCCTTTTTAGATAGCAGAAATTCTTGGCATCTTAGGGACATATGGATGACCTTGTGGAAGGGTTTTTATTTCCAAAGATTAGCAATGCTCTTTTCCCCCAAAGATTTATATGTACAGGTACATATACTTTCGCGAGTCCCTTGGACTGCAAGGCGATCAAACCGGTCAGTCCTAGAGGAGATCAACCCTGACTGCTCTTTAGAAGGCCAGATCCTGAAGCTAAAACTCAAATATTTTGGCCACCTAATGAGAAGGAAGGACTCCCTGGAGAAGAGCCTAATGCTGGGAAAGATTGAGGGCAAGAGAAGAAGGGGACGGCAGAGAATGAGGTGGCTGGATGGAGTCACTGAAGCAGTAGGCATGAGCCTAAATGGACTCCAGAAGATGGTAGGCCTGGAGGAACGTTGTCCATAGGGTCGCGATGGGTCGGACACGACTTCGCAGCTAACAACAACAACATATACTTTCATTTACCACTTCCATTGGACTGCACAATTTTCCTTTTTATCAAGTTTCCAAAGTTTTTCCATCTAAATCTAGATAAGGCTATGGCTCAACTAGAGAATGTACCCGCATAAATTATATTACAATTATTGCACTTTTTCATTCTGAACAGTCATTTTTAGTGTAACTCACCCAAAAGCACTGGAGTCCAAGACACAGAATAAACACAGGAGTTCTATAGGTCCAGCATATGGGCGAGTATAGAGTAGAAATATCTTGAAACAGCAAACACTTTTCCAAGTTGCTATCTGTGTTGGGATCCTTGGTCTTTAGCTATTAAAGGTTCTGTTGTTTTATGATAATAAATTAGTCATCCATCCAATCAAAACATGCATGAAATGCATACACTCCTGATGAATTTAACTGCAACGAACAGTTCCTTTTATGCTATGACGTATTAAATATTGGTGACTCTCTTAGAAGAGTGTTGGCTCTAGTGAACTAAGAACAAACACTGCGCCTGAATTCAAGAGGAATTCAAAATTGGTATTTCACTGGGGGCAATATATTGACTGACAGAATGGTTGCAGTTGCCTTTAATTTCTTTAATGTCTAATAGTATTATGAATGGTTGGCTAGCTTTTCAAAGGATTGCTATCAGAAAGCATAACAAAGCTTGCAGATGAATATAATTTCCATCTTATATCAGTAGTCGTCCCAGTTCATACTGAAAAAAAAAGAATATTCTAATTTGTTTCAAAGGGGTTTGTGTCTTTAAGCTTGTGACTTTTCACAGAATAATACATTAAAAATATCAGAAGAAAATAAAGGGGGGGAAAAAGAAGAAATCTAATCCAATTAAAGTTACTCCCTTCTTTTAATTATGGACTTTAATTAAGATTACCTTGTACCACTGCATTTAGAAGAATTTAATTATATCTAATTTAAACTGTATTGAAGCTTTTAAGATTGCTTTCTTTGTTAAGAAACAAACCCAGTGTGATATAAAATGCATATTTCTGAATTGCTACAAACCTTGTATAATGTTGGCTCCACGGCAACCAACAAAATTATATGGAGGAATTTTTTTTTTACAATAATTCATGTCTCTTGCACACTTCAGAACCAAAACACAGGTATATAGTAGCTATAAAAATTTTATACACCTCACTGACCATTTATTAACATTGGTATATCTTCTTGTTCCTCTTTGCTGTTGTTGTTGTTTTTTAAAAAAAATCTGTAGAAACTTTACAAGCAATGAACAGAAATGCTGGGGGGATTATATGTACAATAGGTTTTAATAAAAGCTACTTGGTTTTTAAAAAAAATCAGAAAAGACCCTCTTTGAAGTTTTCTTGTTATTTTTGGGTTCGCAATGGGATTTTTGAGAAAACTGTTATGGATATATTTCCTACCAAAGTCTTGTGTAGATGTTTTGTATGTAGTTGTCTGGCTAACACATTATTATTTTGGAATAAAGACATCTTTACTATGAAAACAAAAAACATGCAATTACTTTAGTTTAATAGTACAGCATCAAATTAAAAGGGACTGCCAAAACTCGCTGAAAATGCAGGTCTTCAGGCCTCAGCCAACTCTTCCTGAAAAATGTTAGCACTGTGCAACATTGACATATGAATCTTAAATAGGTGTGCCACTGTGCCTCCTCACAGATAGACCTTGAGTTGCATCTGCTCATTCAGCAATTATTCAAAATTACAGTGATACTGGGAAAAATATATTTATGACCGGTCCTCAGAGTTGCAGCCATCACAGCATCCTCGTGATTGCAAATGAACCTTCAGGTGCCCAGCTCTTGATTACAATGTTACAGTGATCACCATTTGTAACCTTCCCTGCCAGCTTCCAACAAGTAAAGTCCATGAAGCTGGCAGGGAAGGTTACAAGTTGCCCCAAGTAAGTTGCACCTTCCACTTCTTCTCCCAAGGAGCCCACTACAATGCCTGAAACTAAAAGATCTCATACTCCTTAGCAACTCCCAGGTGCCCACACTCCAAAGCATTCACTCTCCCATTGCGCCCGGCCCTCTAATAACCTCTGGTGGCCTTCCTGTGGTCCCCATCAACCCCACCAAACTCCCTATTGCCCTCCCACAGCACACATGCCCTCTGTACCATCTGCATGCACCCTGCCATTTTTCTTACCTGTAACTCCCAATTTTCCATTTAAAAACTGCTGCTGACTCTCTATCCTTCCATTCCTCTGCCTTCAGAACTGAGGAAGCTTCTTGTTTTCTTATTCTTCCTGAAGCAAAAAAACACAAACAAAACCAGTTCAGTTGCCTTTTTTTGTGGGGGGGGGGAACACAAATGAAGGCAAATATATGTTCCAGAAGCCAAAGCTTTTCTGTAGAAATAACAGAGATCCATCATTCGCCATGTGAACATAAACAGAACTGATTTACTGTCAAAAACAAACCTGTTTGCAGGATCCAATCTGGGTCAGTCACTAGGACCAGATTAGTCTTCCCAGCTTTCAGATTCATGCTGGAGCCCATCCTCAGTGAATTGTATACACTCCTGTGGATGGGCTCCAGCACAAGTCCAAAAACTCGGAAGACAAAACATTCTGGTCCTAGTGATTGACCCAGATTGGATCCTGCAAGAAAAAAAAAAGAATCTTTGACACAGTGCTGCTGAGCACATGCTCTGATTATTAAACTAGTACAAATTGATATCCTTAGGAACATTTCCCCCTATCCCATTATTTCTATTTGGATCAGTAGCCATTTTCAAGAATTCGAGTCGGAGAAATTTTGTGTTATATGCTACCTGACACCTTGGTAAACATTGTGGATTGAATATGGGATCTTCTTCTGCATAATAGACATGCACACTGCCACTATTGTACTTCCTTGAACTAACACTGTCCACTTTGCAAGGTACCTATTTAAACACTCACTGAGTAGCAGCAAATATTAGAAAGTATATGTTTCTGGAAGAGATGCATTATAACAGCCACAGTAAGTACAAAATGTCACCATGGAAAGTGCTCACGAGGCTTTTTCAACACTAAGATTTAGAATTCTCCTTGGGAAATTGAGCCAATTAAAACATGTTATGCAACACCAAAATTAGCAAGAATATTCCCAGTTGCATATCAGTTATAACTAACACAACAGTCTCCATTTCTAACAAAATGAAATTCAATGGTGAAAAAAGTAAGGTTCTACATTTAGGCAAGAAAAACCAAATGTACAGGTATAGTATAGGTGGTACCTTGCTTAATAGTAGCAACTGTGTGAGGGATATTGGAGTCCTAGTGGACAATTGCTTAGGTTTGAGCCAGCAGTCTGCTGCAGCTGCCAAAAAAGCCAACACAGTGCTAGGCTGCATTAACAGAGGGATAGAATCAAGATCACATGAAGTATTAATACCACTTTATAATGCCTTGGTAAGGCCACACTTGGAATACTGCATCCAGTTTTGGTCACCACAATGTAAAGAAGATGTTGAGACTCTAGAAAGAGTACAGAGAAGAGCAACAAAGATGATTGGGGGACTGGAGGCTAAAACATATAGGGAACGGTTGCTGGAATTGGGTATGTGTAGTTTAATGAAGAGAAGGGTGAGGGGTGACATGATAGCAGTGTTCCAATATCTCAGGGGTTGCCACAAAGAAGAGGGAGTCAAGCTATTCTCCAAAGTACCTGAAGGCAGGACAAGAAGCAAAGGATGGAAACTAATCAAGGAGAGAAGCAACCTAGAACTAAAGAGAAATTTCCTGACAGAACAATTAACCAGTGGAACAATCTTCTTCCAGAATCAGACTGGACAGCCATTTGTCTGTAATGGTATAGGGTTTCCTGCCTGAGCAGGGGTTGGACTAGATAATCTCCAAGGTTCCTTCCATCATCATCATCATCATCATCATCATCATCATCATCATCATCATCATCATCATTATTATTATTATTAAACTTTTATTCATTAAACATGAACCTCAGTCAACTGAACACTCAAATTGACTGGCACTAATGGTTGACACGAGTTGCTGCCAGCATCTCAGGTATCAACTAGGTATCTCCTTAAAATGCAAGATGTTCTGAGTAGCACAGTTTTTTGTAGCTTTGCTGGAGTTATTGCAGGAAGCTCCAATTTCTTGAACTTGAGTATTGATTCAAGTTCAGTGTGGCTTTTCACATACAGTTTTAAGTCATCCATGTATAGTAGATGGTTTATCTTGCCATGCTGGCTTGAAATGTCGTATCCCAGTTTTGTTTCATAATATTATTGTCAATGGAATTAATGCGACGTTGAACAGTAGTGGTGCAAGTGAGTCTCCTTGGAAGACTCCTCGTCTGATGTTGATTTCACCAATGTTCTCCCCATTTGCTGTTAGAATTGTTTTCCATTTTTGCATATTTGCTTTCAAAAATGTACAGATATTTTTGCTGATTCCAAAGTTTTCCAAACACACATTAATCCAACTGTGGGGTAATGAGTCAAATGCTTTCTTGTAATCAATCCACGCCATATTGAAATTTGTTTTTCATCGTTTTGCATTTTAAGTACCATTTTGTCAGTGAGTAGCTGATCTTTTGTTCCTCTTGATTTTTTATAATTCCCTTTTTGTCCTGCCTGAGCAGGGGGTTGGACTAGATGACCTCCAAAGTCCCTTCCAACATTGTTGTTGTTGTTGTTGTTGTTATTTCAACCATGGGAAAATAATCGGCCTAGAGTTGTAAATTAAAGCAATTTTTTTCCTGAATTATTATTTTTAAGAAAGTTGTGCAACATGCTTTTTATTACTGGTGGCAGATACATTTAATTTTCATTTTCATGTGAGCTTGGCCATTTAAAATTTTTGAAACCTATAAACAAAGAAGGGTGTGTATTCTGAAATCCACATTTTTCAGAATTTAATTACACATATGCACAAATGAAATACTAAGAAAATTAACACTAGAAAAATTATATATACAAAGAAGTATTTGGAAAAATGAAATACAAAATTATATACAGTATGCAAATTTTATTTCATATGTACCGCAAAGCATAATAATAGAGAAAATAAAGAAGATTTTAGAATTGTAAATATCACAATCTGACTAGGAACCAATAATATTATATGGCCGCAAAAATAACCAACAAAATTTTATATTACTTTAATGATATATTGTTTTTAGCTCATGGGACATAATAGTTCCACTACCAGACCTTTTTTAAAATGCTGTTCCAATTCTGGGCATCAGAATCCAATAAAGATTCAAAAACACCAGAAACAAATGCAAGGAAGGATTATCAGGGGACTGGAAACTAAGCCCTATGAGCAAAGTAAGGTAGATTTAATCTTCAGAAAATATGGCTGAGGGGGATATGATAACTGTCAGGCCTGTCCCAGCTTGGATGTTCAGGAAAGAAAGACCCTCAACTCCATTTATAGTGAAAGGTATAAGTAGTTACAGCATAGCAAAGCCAGATCTGAATATTCCCAGGTAAATCCAGTGCTTTTCCTGTCTCCTGGGCCCTTTCCACTTGATCCTTTCATAATTGTCCAATGGTGTTCAAACTAGTTGTTTTGGTAACTGTTATGTACTGGGCTCTTGTGAAACACCACGTGGGTTGCTGGAGCAGCTAAGGGCTTTCCAGCAACCCAGACTTTAAGTCTCCTGTGCTGCAATTGGCTATCTCAAGGCGGCAATGGTTGATTCAAACCTATTGGCTGCCTCCTAGGGGCTAGACTATATATTGCAGCTAGTTGCAGACATTTCACCAGTACAGTTCCAGCACGAAATAAACAATGAGTTATCCTGTACTGTGTTCCACGTCTTCATTCCTGCACCAAAGAACCCACTATTTAACAGTGGTGATGAAGGTGGGATCCTGCTTCACTGACTAAGAGCTGAAGTCTTCGAGGGAAAGGTAGCACATGCCAGAGGGAAGAGACATTCCCCCCCCCAAGGTCGGCTAGCAACTACAATAGTGACCTTGTGCTCAGGGAACTCATTCCCTGAGCCTGAAGCAGGATCCAGAAAGAACGCAGGAACCAGAAAGAAGAATGCCGAAGGTTGGCAAATTGTGAGAATTCGACGTGAAACACCCGGAGGAATGGCCATCATATCTATCGCAAGTAGAAAACTACCTCAGAGCCAATCAGATCGCAGAAGAAGGACTGAAGGCCGCAACGCTACTCTGCGTGTGTGGCCCAGCTACCTTTGATTTAGCCAAGAACCTTTTCGTGCCGACACCAATCAAAGCGGTCTCTTACGCAGATTTTAAAAAGAGGCTAACCGGGCACTTCCAGCCCAAGATGTCTGAGGTGGCTTGGCATTTCAAGTTCGACCAGAGAGTGCAGCTTCCCAGGGAGTCAGTGTCAGAGTTTATAGCGGGCCTAAGGCAGGCCGCACGCCTATGCAAGTTTTCAAATTTAGAACTGCGACTATGAGACCGGCTCATCTGTGGCCTATGGGACAGAACACTTCAGCAGAGACTATTTGCTAGGCCAAATTTAACATTTTTTGAAGCACAGGATGAGGTGATGTCCGACAAAGCTGCCGGGGGCACCATTCAAACCATTCAGCCCACCAAATCGACAAGGTTTGAAGAAACGGTCCATTGTGAGGATGCCAAACACACCAAAGAACTCTCCGAACAAGAACCTGAAATCAACCGACTCTAAAAGCAGCCCAACGCACCACACCGCAACGGCTAGCCGCGAGAGGACAATTACAAGGCAGCTCTCTTACCGAGATGTAAGGGATGCGGCGGCAACCATTTCCGTGCCAACTGCAGATTTCGTTCAGCCACGTGTAGAGCTTGTGGAAGGACAGGCCACATCACGGTGGTTTGCAGAGTCCAACAGAGAGACCGGCCACCCAAACACCAGTCGGAAGAACCGACTAGGAGAGGAACTGGGGTCCAGGGTCCAGTTAGTGTGGGATTCTTCAGAAGCCGTAGAAGCGTATGCCGCACCGGGGCTCGTCGCCCCCTCAAGCCTAAACTCAAGCTCATGGTAGAGCTACAAGGAGTTGCATGTAAGATGGAATTGGACTCTGGCTCTGCAGTCTCAATCATTTCTCAAGACACTTTTAACTTTGTGTGCAGGTGCAGTAACAATTGGGCCAAACTAAGACCCTCAGATATAATCCTAACGGGTTTTCAAAATGTGCATGTTAAAGTTAAGGGAGAAGCCACCTTGTTGGTTAAGTTTAAAGGGTTTTTGGGGCACCTGGATGTAATAGTAGTAGGGGGCCAGAGAACGAGTCTCATTGGACTCAATTGGTTTGATGCCTTAGGTATTCAGATTACTGGCATAAACTAGACACAAACTGCAGACCTCATGTCAGTGTGCGAGGAATATGTGGATGTTTTTGATTCAACCCTTGGAATATACACAGGCCCACCTATCTCATTTAAGCTTGATTCCCAACGTAGTTCCAATCAAGGTTAAGCCTCGTAGGGTCCCCTTTGCCTTAAAACATAAAATTGATTCCGAAATTGATAAGCTGGTAGAACAGGGCGTGTTACAGCCTGTTGATGGTGGGGAGTGGGAAACTCCTATAGTCACCCCACTTAAAGCCAATGGGGAAGTTCACATTTGTGCTGACTATAAATGCACACTAAATAAAGCCCTCAAGCAACACGCGTACCCGGTCCCAGTGGTCAACCATATTTTAGCTTCCTTGCAAGGGGGTACTATTTTTTGCTAAACTTGATTTAGCACAGGCCTATCAGCAATTTCCAGTTGATGAGGCCACAGCCGTGGCTCAAACGATCATGACTCACAGGGGGGCTTTCAAAGTTAAACGCTTACAGTTTGGAGTCAGTGTTGCACCAGGTATTTTTCAGGGAATCATGGAACGTACACTCAAGGTTATTCAGGGCATCTGCCCTTATTTTGATGATATTCTTATTGCAGGGGAATCCCCAGAAGTGTTGGCCAGTAGGGTCAAGGCTGTTTTGCAGAGGCTTCGCAAAGCAGGCCTTAAATTTAAAAAGAACAAGTGTAGTATTGGGGTTTCTTCAACAGAATTCCTGTGTTTCCAAATTGATGCTAACGGCATTCACCCTGCTGATTCTAAAATGAAGGCCATTAAAATGGCTCCTAGGCCCAAATCAAAAGGAGAACTACAAGCATTCTTGGGTCTCCTAAACTTCTATCACACATTTCTACCTCATAAGGCTGCAATAGCACAGCCACTCCACAGGCTTCTAGATAAGAAAGCTCCATGGAAATGGACTAACTTACATGAAAAAAGTTTCCAGGAATTAAAAGCACTATTGTCAGAAAAGTCCACTGTAACTCACTACAAAGAGTCTAAACCTGTATGTCTTGCATGTGATGCATCTCCCTATGGGGTGGGGGCAGTTTTAAGTCACATAGAAAAAAATGGGAAACAGGTTCCAATAGCATTTTACTCAAGGACATTGTCTTCTGCTGAGCGCAACTATGCTCAGTTGACAAAGAGGCCCTAGCCATCGTTGCTGGAATAAAAAAATTCCATGACTATTTATATGGCAGGGATTTCACAGTTTACACTGACCACAAACCTCTGTTGGGACTTTTCACAATGGACAAACAAACCCCCCACATACTATCTCCAAGAATGTTGAGATGGTTTATTTTCCTATCTGCATACAATTTTAAATTAATTCACAAACTGGGCAAGGAAATGGGCCATGCTGATGGCCTCAGCAGACTACCATTGCCACTAATGGATCCAGATCTGGCTCCTGCTGCTAGAATATTGTCCATACATGACATACCTGAGTTTCCCCTCCATGCAGGGGACATTGCTGCTGAAACTGCCACAGATAAAATACTTAGTAGAGTGTTGTCATGGGTATACACGGGCTGGTTGGAAAAAAATCCAGGCTCAGATTTTCAAAGCTATTTTGTCAGGAGACATGAGTTATCTGCACATAAAGGGTGCATATTAGGGGGGAACAGAGTCATAATTCCCACTTCCCTAAGAGACAAGGTTTTACAATCATTACATGAAGGACATCCAGGTATTGTCAGAATGAAAGCTTTAGTTAGAAGCTACCTCTGGTGGCCTGGCCTTGATAAGGACATTGAGGGTCAAGTTCATGGTTGTTATACATACATGCCAGCAATCTAGGCCTGAAATGCCACAGGGTCCAGTTCACAGGTGGGAGGAAATGCATACTCCCTGGTCTAGGGTTCACATAGACTACGCTGGGCCCTTTCAGGGACAGCTCTTCCTTATAGAGTAGATAGCCACTCCAAATGGCTGGAAGTAATTCCAGTTCCTAACATGACTACTGCTAGGACCATCCAGGTGCTGAGAAAACTCTTTGCCACACATGGGTTGCCAGATGTCTTAGTTTCAGACAATGTGGCCCAATTCACTGCTGCTGAATTTCAGGCCTTCCTTAGAGTTAATCTCATCAGACATGCAACGTCTGTGCCTTTTCATCCATCTTCTAATGGTCAAGCTGAACGCATGGTAAGGACAACGAAGGAGGCACTCAAGCGCATTGTTACAGATGACTGGCATCACAGATTGGCAGATTTTTTACTCTGCCAGCATTCTACGCCCTGCACTGCTACAGGCAAAAGTCCTGCAGAACTACATTGGGGGAGGCGTTTGATTACTAAACTGGACAGGTTGCATCCAGATAGAGTGGCAGCAGAAGCCTCTCGACCAAAACCCCTGAGGGGGCTGCACATGGGTGATTGGGTTTGGGTCAGGAACTATGGTCATGGGAATCTGTGGGTTCCTGGTCAAATCACCAAGGCATCCGGACCCCTATCTTATGAAGTGGGGGTGGAGGGAGGGCGAGTTGTCAGATGACACATTGATCAGCTCAGGAAACAGTTTCCAGAATGGCCACTAAGTGAGGACTGTGTCATAAGTCCCTCCCAAGGTCCTCAAACTTGCGGCCAAGCCAGCCCTCACGTGGACTACCAGGACTTTTCCTTCTTCACTGAGGTGGAACCAGAGGGAGAACTGGGGAGCTCTGGAGTGCAACATGGACCCCCTGAAAGAGCAAGCCAACAGAACTTCAGCAACCGCTGTGACTACTCTGCAGAACAGTCTGACTCTGTGGTGGGCCAACCTGGAGAGGCCAGCCAGAGTGCATTGAATCCCCTTGACTCAGGAGCACCAAAGGACACAAATCTACCCAGCCCACTGGGTAAGCTGGTAGACCACAAAGTGATGGAAACTCCAAGATGTTCCTCTAGGGCACACAAGCCTCCTTCATATCTTGCAGATTACGTTGTAAAATAAAGAGCTATATATTGTTGTAAAACCTGTTGCCACTAGACTACAGAAACTAGTGCTATGTTGTAACTGTCTATTACTGCAAATGGAAGCCTGATCATTGAGACATTGTTTAATCTCATTGTAACCTACATTGTTTTTTATTATTATTATTTTATTATTATCACTTTACTTTAGTGTGTTTGAATAATGAGTCTTGACAATTGTTGAGATTAATTGGTGTTGTCATAGTCTTATCTAAGAGAGGAGGGGTATTATGTACTGAGCTCTTGTGAAACACCACGTGGGTTGCTGGAGCAGCTAATGGCTCTCCAGCAATCCAAACTTTAAGTCTCCTGTGCTGCAATTGGCTATCTCCAGGTGGCAATGGTTGATTCAAACCTATTGGCTGCCACCTAGGAGCTAGACTATATATTGCAGCTAGTTGCAGACATTTCCCCAGTACAGTTCCAGCACGAAATAAACAGTGAGTTATCCTGTACTCTGTTCCGCGTCTTCATTCCTGCACCAAAGAACCCACTATTCAACAGTAACAGTCCTAAAGTTTGGTGCCTCTTTGGTGAGTATTCACATTTCATTCTCATGCTTGGGTCCTTGGATCTGCCAGGTACTGTTCCAGGCTAGCACCTCTGATTCCTCTCACCTCCCTTCTCCCAATATCCCCTTACTTCTCCCTTCCCCCCTTTTATGGCAGGATGCCATTGAAGTGAAGCAGGGCTTAAGCAATGTTATGGCAGACCTGACAATAACACTCTTTAAGACTTTGCTACGTTACCTCCCCAGAATCTCACAACTTCAAGCACAGCACTGTCCCAGAAAGGTCTTAACTAACCAAAGCCAGATTCTGGCCCTAAGAGTCTGACAATGGAAATAATTATCTAGGAGATGTTGTAATTCCTATGAATATGTATCTTCAAGCAGAAGCTGGACAGATCTTTGTTAGCAACGCTTCAGTTTGAATACCTGCATGAAGCAGAGGTTGGACCTGCTGATCTAAATGGTCCCTATTAAATTTATGCTTCCATGAGAAACAAATATAAATTCTTTATTTGCAAATCCCTTCTCAGACTTGGGTACAACTCACTGCACCTTTATTTCCTTTTGAATGGACATGGAGTTATGGTATTTAAAGCCCTACATGGCAGGGGGCCGGAGTACCTTAGGGAACACCTGCTGCCGGCGTCAACTTCCCTTCGCCCTGTGCGTTCCCACAGAGAGGGACTCCTCAGGGTGCCACCGGTCAGAGAATGTAGACTGGTGGCCCCCAGGGGGAGATCTTTCTCTGTGGGCGCTCCGGAGCTATGGAACCAGTTACCGGTTGAGCTCCGGACGGCGCCGGATCTTCGCTCCTTTCGCCGCGATCTGAAAACATACCTGTTCGAACAAGCCGGCCTGGCCTGAGGGTGGGATTGCTGGGGTTTTTATTATCATTTTATTGGGGGTTTTATTAATGTATTTATTGTTTTTTATGGGCATGTATTTAATAACTTTTTAATTTTTGTAACTTTATGTTTTATTCTTGCCCTGTACACCGCCCTGAGTCCTTCGGGAGAAGGGCGGTATAGAAATATTAATAGAAATAAAATATTAATAGAAATAGAAATGGAGAGTATTGGGGTGTTCTGAACTCTGTATACCTAGGAAAAAATCCATAATGCATTAAATACTCCCTTTCCTTCTGTTATGCATGCATGCCTTATTACCTTAACCATGGTTGTATTTCTAATGGATCCACTCTGCTTTCATTTCTGCTGCATTCATTTATTTTATTTATTTTTCCAGACAGTTTAAGACAAAACTTTAATTTGTGCAAGGCTCCCTGCATCAATTTTCACTGCCAGTACTCATGTTGGAATATCTTATGGCCCAAACCTGACCTCTTGGGCTGAGAGAGAGTGACTGGACCAAAGTCACCCAGCCAGCTTTCAGGCCTGGGGATTAATAGTGCTTCAGAAGATCAACACTTGTTTGGTTAGAATTTATTAGGAAAACCAAAGTGCTTAAATTAATTTGTTTTTACCTAATTTGTATCTCACCTTTCCATACAAAGTTGCCCACTCAGGCTGCAAACTCAGGTAGAAACTAAAACATTGGGAAGCCATGTAATTAATACATAATTACCATAGAAAAATAGATTAGTCAAATTGATCTTTCTCAGCCTAGCTTAGGCTTCATCTCTCTTAATTCCCCCAGCCAAGTCAAATAGATCTGAGGGTCCAAGGTTAGGAAAGGTGGTGCTATAAATATATAAACATTGACAGAGAGACACACATTACAGAGATGCAGTGAGATGTTATCCTGGAAGCAATAAAATACATCACTCTTCCAAGACCCACATGTAAGAGCAGATTTCAGCTATGAAGTCTGGAGAGTGAATTCTGATCTTAGACAGGGAATTTTTGTACTGGAGCCCTTCTAGTATCTTCATTCATTGCAGTCAATTGACTAAAAGCTCAGACCTCAGTCATAAGCAGGCCAAAAGGGCAGTCTGGTGTCCAGAAACTCAGGCTTCTACACTGCCCCTAATCTTGAGTGGAAATTAATTTGGATCCTAAATTGATCAAAATAATTATATACAACATCTTTCAAACAAATCAAATGCTGGGTGAGAAGAAAGACAGCAATAACAGAGAATATGTTGTGGGAGCTTCATCAGTGGGAGCTTTCAAGAAGAGACTGGACTGCCATCTTTCAGAAATGGTGTAGGGCAGGGGTAGGCAACCTTGGCTCTTTTATGACTTGTGGACTTCAACTCCCAGAATTCCTGAGCCAGCACGACTCAGCATGGAAACCTCTCCCTTTGCCCTCAGCATGCCTACCCCTGGCTTATACCCTGTGTTTGCTCAAAAATAAGACCGGGTCTTATATTAATTTTTGCTCCAAAAAACACACTAGGGCAGGGGTCTTCAAACCCTGAGGGGAAAGGGAGAGGTTTCCAAGCTTAGCCATGTTGGCTCAGGAATTCTGGGAGTTGAAGTCTACAAGTCATAAAAGAGCCAAGGTTGCCTACCTGTAGGGTCTCCTGCTTTTTTTGGGGGGGGGGGTTGGACTAGATGACCTACAAGGACCCTTCCAACTCTCTTATTCTAATATTTGTAGCTCAGAGTTGAAATAGGGGGTCTTTGGTGCTCTGAGTTTGGTTGTTTTATTGCAGACATTTCATTACCCAAACTAGGTAATCAGTACAGAAAGAAAGGCCAAATATTCTCTGCTTTCATTTCTACTCTGTTGGTTTGTTATTGGCAGGGCTCTGGGTTCCTCAGAGCCTCCACTCTTTGAGCTCACTTGAAAAGATTAAAAAGATGGTCTGACCCAGAATGAGTACTTCAGGATTGCATTGTATTTACCTTCATTGGAGAGGAAGGGATTACAAGAGAATAAGCAGGCACACAATGGGAAATACACATCAAAAGGAATGTGCTAGGGCCTGTTATTTGCAGGCACACAATGGGAAATACACATCAAAAGGAATGTGCTAGGGTCTGCTATTTGCCTAGCCAATTGCTTAAGAGGCAAAAAATAAAAAGCCTTTAATGAGAAATTGATTAAGGTCTGGTTAATTTCAGGCAGCAGCTGCCAGCTGGAGAATTCTGATCAACTAATTAAGGTCACAGAACTGGGCCTTTTAGCTTGCAGTTAGCACTTTTTAGGGACAGGCTGCTCCTTGGAGAAAAGCAGTTCAATAAGAGATAGCTTGTTCGGGCAATTGTTCTCCTGGGGCAGGGATGGGTGGGGGAAAAATGAGTCAAACACAGGACAATGTGTGCTAAGTGACTACAATGATGAATATGTGACTAAGAAAGAGAAGCTGTGAAGGTCGTAAATGCAGGCACCGATCCAAAACTACTTTCATTACTGTCCGAGGCAGTTGTTAAACAAGAACTACCTGTAGTTTCATTACTTTTAATAATGGATTTTAATAATAAGGGCTTTTAATGATTGATTTCACAGAGCAATTGCAAAAGCTGCTACTGTATAAGACTGCTCACCTGGTAATATTTTTTGTGACCTAAATGTTTGTCCATTGCAGTCTACTCAATGAGATGCGCAATTGGGGGCTGACTGTGAACAGTAGTTGAGAGAAAAATGAAATCTAGAAAAGCAAGTGGGTGATGATTGGACTATAAAATAAGTGTTGAGCAAGTACACAAGTCCTGGTACTGGTAAATGGATTAATTCAAAGCAAACGCATTAGGAATTGTGAATCTCTTGACAAAACACATACCTAAAATTTTTGCAATCTGATCTCTCTTTGCATTTCCTTAATGCAAGTATGGACATTTTAAAATCAGGGACAGAGTTACCACAGAAGATGAATTTAGAATAATTCCACATTTTAAATCCAAGGCTACCCTTGGTTGTTCACAGAGGTGGCAACAAGTATTAGATTAGCACTCATTAGTTAATTAATGAAATTGGCATGTCAAATTAGCATAAATAGGTCTCTTGGAGAATCAGATTCTTTTAGGGTCCTCTGTCTTACAACTCAAAACAATAAATCTTCCTCTTGGATTTGAACTTGAAGGGCAGCAGTATATTATTATTTGATTTGTTGCACAGACAGCTAGATGTTTAGACTGGATTTGGCATTTTTGTTCACCTATCAAGTCTTTCCCAAGGACCTGAGATAGGCAGATGCTGTTTGAAATTGTTAAAGGTACAGTATAGTCTCAGGATGTAAGTAGTTCCAACTAAAGCTGCCTTTTGCAATTGACTGATGGTGAATTTTGTCAATGCTGATGATATTCTCATAGTGCTCCAGATGTTTTTGGATTGCACCCACAATGCCTATTTTTATCGGTACTGTCTTTGCTTTCTTTTGTCACAATCAGTCTGTTTCTATTTGCAGATCTGTGTAATTTGTGATTTCCCCCCCCCAGCTCTTTCTCTTCTCTTCTGTTGTATTATTATTTAACAGAATAACAAAGTGGAAACAAAAGAAAGCAATCTAAATTTAAAGGAGGTTTCAGTCTTCTTCACCAAAGATCTGTGTGAAGAACCACCATCACCACCCCCTACTTTAGCAGCAGAAGCTACATACTGTAAGGCATGTTTTTCCAGAAGGAAATAGCTGTGAATAATCCCTGAATAAAATGTGCATTTGGTTCTCCTAATTTGCCATACATTGAAACACTGCCAGGGCCATCTTTAGCTTTCATTAGGGGGGGGGGATGACACAGACTCCCCTGCAAATCACAATATACAGTATCCTGGTGGCCATCAAAATATAGACCTGCAGTTTTCTTGGCAAATAAGTGAGTTGCCATTTCTCATGCGGCAGTATCCATTTCTGGGGAATAATTGGCAACAGAAAAGGCTGTCCAGGAAGCAGGAGAAAAAGAATCTGTCCATCTCAGTCTATAGCATTCAAAAAGCGCAAATTTGTTTGCATCTGCTAGTTATCATTTGGCTGTATTGCCCCTGTGAGCTAATGGGCATTAAAACATACTGAGGCTGCTCTTGATGAGCTAGAGGGAAAATGTTATTTGAACAGCAGTACAGGTGAGGAAGACTTAAGCTATGAATGGGGATGGGGACGGTTTGGAGATGTATCAAATGGGTTGCAGTGTGGTAAGGCTTCTCTGGAATTCTCTTCACCAGTTTCTTTTGGACCTCAATCTTCTAATGTTAATGCTGGTTGGAACTGAATGAAGATGGGGTGCCACATGTGTAATGGAGTTTCTGCATTTTCAGAACATGCTTTTTTTTAAAAAAAACAAACCAGATTTACCATTTGGAATTTGGCTTCACCTGAACTCTATATTTAAACCATGGCACAGCTACCTTATTAATTTGATTTTTTTGGGAAATGTGTGTAAAAATAATTTTAAAGAAAGCAGGGAAATGTCCTCACTCTAAAAGAAAATCTGGAAATATTGAAAAAGTTGGTATTGGTAGCATGGAAAAATTCTCTCAAGTTATCCATAATAAAGTAGCATGCTGACATGGTAGCTGCAGTCCACTAGATGGAGACACAGGCCCACCAATTACTTATGCAGAAGCAGTTCGTGCATTCTCACAGCTTAAAAAATGACTATTAAAACAAGAAAAATGCACATTTCAGTTTAGGAGCGTGGACTAAGCTGAGTAATATAACCTGTTAAAAACTTGTATCAGTGAACTATTAATGAACTACTTTTTTTCCCCCAAAAGCTGTCCTTCTGTCCTGAAACCCAAGCTTTCACATCTTCAAAATAAAGCTATTTCTGAATTAACCGCTATTAGTACCAGGAGACCATAAGTTAGTGTTACACCAGCAGTGAAAAGACTCAAATTCCAGTCTACTCGTAGCCAAGGTCAGGCACCATAAACCGGTCAGCTTTGACAAGTTCCAGGAGCTTGAAAAATTGATGGGAGCCCAGATTTGAAAAGGTAGTTCAAAATAAGTGTATTAAAATAATAATGGGATTTTCAAATAGAAACTGATAAAGTTTTGGCATAACAGAGCAGATTTAACTGTAGTTGAAAAGAAGAAAGTACGGATAATTGATGTAGCAATACCAAGAAACAGTAGAATAGAACACAAACTGTTGGAGACTATCCCAAAGTACCAAGATCTGAAAATCAAAATTAAAAGATTTTGGCCTGAACCAGCCAGAATAGTTCCAGTAGCTATGAACACCCTGGGTCCATACCAAAATTTTTGAATGCACTTAGAAAATTTACCATTTTTTATTTCCATCTGTCAATTACAAAAGGCCACACTGTTTGGATTGGCACATATACTACACCAATTCATTATAACATCCTAAATCAGACATGTCAAACTCATGACATCATGTGACATCACGCAATGTATCAGGACGGTTTTGCCATTGTCGGCAATGGGATGGGCGCAGCTTCTGGATGACATGTCCAGCCCGCAGACCAGCAGTTTGACACCCCTGTCCTAGAATCTTACGAAGAAGATGTATATGAAGACCAACACCAGCTAAAGAACTGGCAACTCTGAATTCACAACCTGTATGCTTCCTATTTCCCAATGGCTCTGGGCAAAAAATTACAATGAAGCCACTAAAACATAAAAATAAAGACAAAAAATGTTTGTTAGTAAGAAATAGAGCACCTTACTCTTTTATGTATAATATGTAGCCTATTATGTTGCAATAATAAAAAGCACCCAGAGAAATTATCACATTATTCAATTCTAACTTGTTATCTATTCTAAAAGAAAAATAGATTTATAGAAATCTATTTAGGAAAAACTACATTTTGTGGATTCTGTATATCTTTTCCTGCAACTGCTAAGCAGAAAAACATTGCTAGCTCCTCAAACCAATACGTTATATAGCTTCATCTGAAATTAAAAGGTCCATATGTTCAGTTCTTGGGAGAAGGTTTTAACCCCATAGAATAACATGTACTTATGACTGACAAGTCCTAATTTAGAGGAAAATGTGACATAATGCCTACCTCCTAGTGGTCCAATGTAACAATTCTTTCAAGAAGAATCCTGTTTAAGCCTGTTTAGAAAAACATGACTTCATAATGATTTCTTTCATCTAGGTTTCCTTTCTCCCAATCCCAACTCTCGATTTTCTAGAAATTCAATAATTCTAATAACTTAACTTCTGCCTGGAGGTGGCTCACCTGCAGACTTTCAATCTAACATATAATATAACCCCAGCCAGTGATAAGAAAAGGCCCAGGTTTCCGGGGCATTATAAGCAAACTTTTAAAAATGGTTTAATATTAGCAAAACCATTTCTTCTTCCTCCTATAACCTCTTTTTATTAACAGTGTTCCTCATACTTCTCTTCTTCAAATTTCCAGTGATATAAAAAATTATTCCCTGTTGATAGATAGCAAACCAATTCTTTTTGGAACCTTTATTTTGAGCACTCCATTGCTAGTAAACATAATTTTTATCTACTTATTTTACTCTCTTCAAGTATTAACATCTGCCTCTTGCCCTTAATAGGTCCCAACAGGACAGAATGAAAGTCCACCAATACTGAGGTGTTCTTTGGCAAATGAGCAATATTATATAAATTTACACTGACATAGACAGTCACAGACAAAGAGACACACAGACACACACAGAGAGACACACAAATACACACACACACACACACACACAGAGAGAGAGAGAGAGAGAGAGAGAGAGAGAGAGAGAGAGAGAGAGAGAGAGAGAGAGAGAGAGAAGGAGAGAGAGTATTTTAATTGTGCATTACATTATTCTGTTAGGATTCCCAAAAATTAACAATCTAGGAGACACAGTATTAAAATATCCATGGTAAGCATAACTTAAGAAAAAGAATTATAGAAATTAAATGAACACCAATTATTGGCAAAACAAACATTCTTAAAATCCACCAATGACATTCACATTTGGATGGCATTCTCTCAATAACAAATGCTCTTCAGAATAACTTAGGTTTTAGCCTCTTCTGAAAAGAAAACCAAGAGTATGATGCATCTCAACAACCAGGGTGTCCCAAAGGGCAGGCATTGCTACTAAGATGTAGCATCTCCAAACTTAAGTCTTCCCATTCCCCAGACGTAGAGTACTATCAGTAGTTTCTCTAGACAAATTACGGTATGTATTGGGCAGTCAATTCTGGTTGGACAGTGCAGTTCTGAAATTCTCTAGTTGTTGGAAGCCATGGAGACCCATCTTAGAGAAAGCAGTCAGAAGTGATTAGAAAAATAACAATGAAGAAATGGCAAAAATTGAGTCCACATTGGTGGGAGAGTATTCAAAAGAGACTCAGACTGGCACCCATCTGACACACTGGGATGTAAAAAGGAGGGAAGGGAAAACAGGCAGTTTTGCAAGATCCTGCTACTATAGTTTATCTCAGTAATATACTGACTAGTGTGGAATCAGTTTCCTGATCTGGTCTACCTAATGTGGCTGACTTTAGCTGCACATTAAATTCACACACTGTTGTATACCACTTATCATATAGGCTATTGCTTCCTTCAGAAACAGTCCTATGTAGGTGTGTTGTTGTAGTAGTCTTACCTAATGATAAAGGCATAAATTATTGTAGCAAGGTCCTTCAAAGTCTCTGTGTGTGTGTGTGTGTGTGTGTGTGTGTGTGTGTGTGTGTCTGTCTATCTCTGTCTCTCTGTGTGTGTTTGTGTGTGTGTGTGATAATGATCCAATGACCCTCTAGATACTGTAAAACTAAATTTCTCAGCTGTCCTAGCATGCATAGTCAAAAGCTCCTCAGGATCTGGACATCATCCATGATACAGATGTTTCTTAAGATTTTTGAATCCTATAAAACAGGGTCCAAAAGTGGACAGTGTTTCAATTAGTTGAATTTAAGAAAGAGAGTTTCCGTAACCCTCACTCCACAATGAGGTTGCTCCCAGACTTTGTTTTGTGTAAAAGTCCAAGAAAAAAAATTGAATAGGGGTGACACAATTATGGAAAGTAATTTTCCATAATTCAATAGCAACATTTTGTTACACCATTCTTGCTTTGTATTGCTAGAGGGAACCAAATAGCTATTTTGTAATTAATGCATCCTATCTCATGAGTCCTTAACTTCCCCTTTAAAGATTCAACTATGATACCATACATAGTGGCATCCAATCAGTTTTTGTATTCATCACCTCTATAATTTTCATTTAGACCTAGCATTTATTTTAAGGGAACCTTTATTACTCTGCATCACAGAGTAATAAGAATGGATGAACTGACCTATTTCACATGTATCATCCTTTTTAAATTAAGGCCAGACAAATTGAATCTACATTTTTATGATAATTTTGATCTATGTAATTGAAATATTGGACTGGTATGTGGAGACCCAAATTCAGTTCATCCCCAGTCATAAAAGCTCTATTTAAAAAAAGGAGGGGAAGTCATGTTATATATGCTTCCTTGAGCTTTTGGATGAAAACTGAGACCTAAATCTAACAAATAAATGGAAAAAAACACACTGCATGGACACATATGAAACCCAAAGGATAATTCTGATTCAAAATAAGTAATGGAAGCTATAATAGGCATCCAGGGATCTGCTCATATAACCTTTGGTATAGCATTCCTCACACACACACACACACACACACACACACACACACAGAGAGAGAGAGAGAGAGAGAGAGAGAGAGAGAGAGAGAGAGAGAGAGAGAGAGAGAGAGAGAGAGAGAGAGAGAAGGAGAGAGAGAAGGAGAGAGAGAAGGAGAGAGAGAGAGAGAAGTATAACTCTTAAAACTGGGTTTTAATTCCAGGCCTGTGGGTAATATACTGTTGTTGTTTTTTAGGAAGTCAGGGGGCTGTTTTGTTTTGTTTGATTTGTGTTAGTAGTCTGGGAGGCTCTGCCACCCAGTGTCCACTGGAGCTGGGCAGCTGTAATAAGTTTACATAATTATAACATCTTTCTTTCTTTCTTTCTTTCTTTCTTTCTTTCTTTCTTTCTTTCTTTCTTTCTTTCTTTCTTTCTTTCTTCCATCCTTCCTTCCTTCCTTCCTTCCTTCCTTCCTTCCTTCCTTCCTTCCTTCCTTCCTTCCTTTCTTTCTTTCTTTCTTTCTTTCTTTCTTTCTTTCTTTCTTTCTTTCTCTCTTTCTTTTTCTTTCTTTCTTCATGCCATGGTAACCATGGAAGTAAGGCAAAGACACTTCATTATTTATTTGGTTATATTTATATCACATTATATTATGTTATACTGTATTAATATACCGTACTATTAACAATAACAACAACAACAATAATATAATCAGTGTTTCAGTGTCATATTTCAAGGTCAAATCTCTCTCAAAAGAGGGTACATGTATATTTAAAATGTAAAGACAAAATTAAACAACAACAATGTTGAAATTAAAGCAGGAGTTTTTAAACACCCTAAGTTTTACCATGCCAAATCTATTTTACACTATCCAAAGCCAAATTCACCATAGGGTAAATAACAGGGTCCAATCCTGCAGCTCACTTGGAAAATTTCTATCAAAGGGGAGTGGTGGAGACACATGAAGGTCCTACAAAAGTGTGATAATACAAAGCAGGGTGCACCTGAATATTGTCTTATGAAGTGTAGATTCTCTTTTAATTCAACCTCTTGGTAAAATGTGGGGTAGATTAAAATGGCCACAAAAAGGAAATGAGGAGAAGCCTTAGAAATGACACAGCTGAAGGAGCAGGAGGGAAAGGAGAAAGAAAGGGAAGCAGAAAGAAGAAATGACCATTATTGCCATTTTTTCTGTATTCACAATGGCACACATTAAAATTAAATTCTGATGCCCACTCTTGAAAGAAAAAGCACCACTCAGCAAATAATGTCACCATCCCAAGGATAACAATGTAATAAGACAAATAGCAGCCAAAAGTGCCAAGTTATACAAAATGACTCTGTTGAAAGAAAAATCTTCAGGTTCAGTCCAAGCTGGGAGTAAACAAAATGGAGGCTAAGATGCTGGAAATAAAATGGAGACTGCTTGGGAAAGAAGGTTGTTGTTTATTTAGTTGCCAGAAACTTCAGTGGCACAGCATGTTTCTGGGGTGGCTGACAAAATGGAGCTGGGAGTGGTGGGTTTTTATACCTTCTTTGGGCTTTGTATTTGAGGTTCTTCCTGTTCCTGTAGCTTTGTATTTGAGGTTCTTCCTGTTCCATGTACTTTGACCTGAGCATTGAGTATGCCCTTTTGGAACTCTGATGGTGGTGGGTTAATCCTGTTATGTCCTAAAGGTCATGTCTTTAGATTTTGGGTGGGGGGTGTAGATTTTAGGGGTCTTTGTCTTTCTAATCCCATCAGCTCCAAGCTTCCTGGCCCCAGTCTTCCTGAATGAATTACCAAATCTGCATTTCTAAAAGTTGGTTTATAGAAATATTAACAACCTAAAATTTGCAGATGATACCACTCCAGTGGAAGAAAGTGAAGAAGAACTAAAGAGCCTCTTGTTGCAGGTGAAGAAGGAGAGTGCAAAACCTGGGTTGAAACTTAACATTAAGAAAACCAAGATCATGGCATCCGGCCCTCTCAATTCCTGGCAAATAGATGGGGAAGAAATGGAGGTAGTGACAGATTTTATTTTCCTGGGCTCCAAGATCACCGCAGATGGGGGCTGCAGCCAAGAAATTAAAAGATGCTTGCTTCTGGGGAGGAAAGCTATGGCAAATCTAGACAGCACACTAAAAAGCAGAGACATAACCCTGCCAACAAAAGTGCATATAGTCAAGGCTATGGTCTTCCCAGTTGCAATGTATGGCAGTTAAAGTTGGACCATAAAAAAGGCTGAGCACCAAAGAATTGAGGCCTTTGAACTGTGGTGCTGGAGAAGACTCCTGCGAGTCCCTTGGACTGCAAGGCGATCAAACCGGTCAATCCTAGAGGAGATCAACCCTGACTGCTCTTTAGAAGGCCAGATCCTGAAGTTGAAACTCAAATACTTTGGCCACCTAATGAGAAGGAAGGACTCACTGGAGAAGAGCCTGATGCTGCGAAAGGTTGAGGGAAAGAGAAGAAGAGGACGACAGAGAATGAGGTGGCTGGATGGAGTCACTGAAGCAGTAGGCGTGAGCTTAAATGTACTCCAGAAGATGGTAGAGATACACACACACATTAATTACAATCCATTTTGAATACATAATTGAAAAAAGAGCCTTGAGAGTTAACAAGGTTGATATTATATGATATAAAGCTATTGCAGAATCTGTAATACCTTTGTATCTGTAAGGAGGAGAAGGAGAATGAAAAGGAGAAGGAGAAATCATTCTTCTAATTTAGGCTGTTTGTTAGGCTATGCAATGTTAAAAAGGTTCATACAATACTTTTAACTAAAAGGATAGACGAAAAAAAGGATTTTCAGGGCATGTGTAAAAACTGAGAGGAAAGGTCCATATTATTCTGAAGCATGTTCAATAAGAGTAAGGCTGAAATCAATCCCAAATAAGGTCTCCAAAACCAATCTGGAATTGATCTTTCAAATAATCTTGCTTTAATGGTCAATACCATCATATTAAAAAGATGATCTCTGGAATCAAATAAGAGACAAAAACCCAGCAGTCTGAACAGGCAGATGATATCAGTCTGTTAGCTAATAGTGAATAAGATCTAAGAGAGCCAATGCTGATAATAAAAAATAAAAAAAACAGAAAGTGAAAAACTTAAATGTTAAAAATTAAGAAGATGAAAGTAGTATCAACCAGCATGTTTAGTAAAGTTAAGGTTACTAGCAAAGAAGCCAAACTGATAAATGATGGTGTTGTTTTTCACCAAAGAGATTGATCTAGGGTAAGGAGATTTCTATGACAACAAAGATCATAATAGCCAGGGTCTTTACACTGATGTTCTATGGCTGTAAAAATGTGACTTGAGAAAGAGAAAAAAAGAGAAGAAAGACATTTTTGTTTTATAGACATGGACATGGTTATTAAAAGTTCCAGTGAATACAGGAATAACTAATAAATCAACCCTGGACCAAATAAAAGCTGATGGCTCCACTGAGGTAATGATCAGCAAGCACAGAAACTCTCCTTCTTCAGACATTAGTATGAACTTAGGATACACTGCAAAAATGATAATATTTGACACATTTGTTAGAAATAAAGACAACAGAGTCAGGGAATCAAAGAAATTATAGCATTGCCCTTGAAAGAGCTATACAGAATTACTGGATAAAGAGAAGAAGAAGAAGAAGAAGAAGAAGAAGAAGAAGAAGAAGAAGAAGAAGAAGAAGAAGAAGAAGAAGAAGAAGAAGAAGAAGAAGAAGAAGAAGAAGAAGAAGAAGAAGAAGAAGAAGAAGAAGAAGAAGAAGAAGAAGAGAGGAGGAGGAGGAGGAGGAGGAGGAGGAGGAGGAGGAGGAGGAGGAGGAGGAGGAGGAGGAGGAGGAGGAGGAGTTCTGCAGTCAATCCCAGCTTGATGTCATGACCTCAACTAATCACCATCATAAATTGGACTCTGTGCAGAATAGAAGTGACTTGTTCAAAATGTGTAGCCTCAGTAAGCTTCATTGTACTCACATTTTAGACCACCTGACATTTCTGAAATCTCCCTGAAGGCATGTAAGTGCATTAAAAAAATGGACTGTTTGTGACACCAAACACCCCCTCCCCTGCTGAAGGAGGAGCTGATCCCTCTCCTTTCTCCATAGCTCTTGGGCTCCAAACTTTTGTTGTGGGTGCAGTGACATGAAAAAAGGGGGCTGAAAAGAAAAAAAAAGTTCCATAAGTTTAACCTGACTAAGACAAACTTATGAACATTTGATTATGATATATTCACACAATTCGCAACTCACCACATTCCTTTCCCTATCCAAAAATGTTCTCTGTTACTTTAGTTCTTATGGGCAGCATAAATAGTAGCCAGTTTCTGAATAAAATAACCCTATGAGAAGCCAAATTACAGTATCTGTCAACTATATGTGCAATATGCTTGTTCTACTAGTATGATTTTTTTATTTTAAATAAATGTATGCTTTGCATAATCATGCTCTTTTTAAAATGCAAGGCTGAAACAGTAGCTCTCACTGGGCATTTCCTTGGGAGTTGGCAAAGTGCATAGAGTTCCATTATTAATGGTGACTGCTTTAAATCATCCAACCTGTATAGGATAGTTAAATTAACAATTAGCCCTCACAGAAAGAGATCAGGTCAGATCAAATAAAAAATCAAAACTCTTTGATCATTTCCATTATCTCTATGAAGCAATCTGGAACAAGCCAACTGGCAGATTTTGCCCTTTGCACCCAAGCAAAGGTCTTCTGCTTTTTGATTAATGGTTGAGTATCTCACCTTCTGTACTCTGGCAAGGTGGTTGATTGGGGAGGAGGTTTTTGGGGCAGGCAGACATTTTATATTGCACAATCTAGAACCAATAGCATTTTTTCCTTCCTGATAACAGATGCCAGAGGGGAAATGACAAGTTCAACCCCAATGATTTATTTTCATTATTCAGACTTGTTACAGATTTTATACTCCTAGACTCTTTTGTAGAGCAAGAGATGGTTAGACTTTGAGAGGCATGCTGAGAGCCAAAAAAATGATCCAATCCACGACCAAAACTAATTTTCATTTAGTTTCAGTGTAAAGGGATGCGGTGGCTCAGTGGGTTAGGATGCTGAGCTTGTCGATCAGAAGGTCGGCAGTTTGGCGGGGTTAAATCCCGAGTGCTGCATAACAGAGTGAGCTCCTGTTACTCATCCCAGCTTCTGCCAACCTAGCAGTTCGAAAGCACGTAAAAATGCAAGTAGAAAAATAGGGACCACTATGGTGGGAAGTAACAGCATTCTGTGCGCCTTTGGCGTCTAGTCATGCCGGCCACATGAACACGGAGACGTCCTCGGACAAGCACTGGCTCTTCGGCTTTGAAATGGAGATGAGCACCGGCCACTAGAGTCGGAAACGACTAGCACACATGTGCGGGGGAACATTTACCTTTACCTTTTTTAAAGGGACTTTAGAAGAGGGATAAATGAAGTCCTGCCAGCCCTCACAGGAAACCAGACAGAAAACATAAAGTAGAATTAACTCTACTTTATTGTAAGGATACACTAGCAGATTCTCGCAAGACTGAAAGTACAAATCTCTCATCTCCATTTTTAACTGCCTGATCAATTAATGTGGGTCCTTCCTAGGTTTCTTCCTCTGGCTGTTAAGCCACAGGCTCTCCCTTCTCTTCCCTGATTGTTTCCTAGGCAACATCTCTTCAAGATCATTCTCACATACCATTACAATCCCAAAGTTCAGATTCTGCTTCCATGTTGTAAAATCTGGATCTCAGAAACATCAAGCCAAACATGACCCAAAGGTCCTTTTCCAAAAGGGTACTGGACTTTCATGGTTTTTTTCCATAAAAATATTTTACTTCTCATCCAAGAAGCTTCTTCAGTTCTGGATAATTGAGAATCTCCATAGACATCAAGCTAAACACTGACGAGTAGTTGTGACACAACCCAACAGTAATCAAGAGCATGCTTCTCCAATTTCTATGGTCCCTTCAAGGATCGTTCCATGCACAGTGCTTTGAAAAAAATTAACAAGATATAAAGAATGGTTTAGCCACTGGGGAAAATTTGTAATTTGTAATGGTTTTCAGAATCTTCACCATCATGATTAAGCAGAGATACAGTAATTCTTAGCATCCTGCCTGTGAATCATAACTGCTAATTGTCTTCATGAATATGGAATTAAACACTTGCCTAGAACAGAAAGTTATATATTCTTAAAGACTGTTAGATAAGGAGCAAAGCTAAAAAGGATCCCATCAGTACCACTCTATTCTCAGAAGAAAGAGCAAGTAATAGTAATAGACAAATATCAAGAATGGTACTCATGCTAATCTATTTGGACCAAAAAAAAAGATTTTAGCACTTTAATCACAGATACTCTGTTATATCAAAGCTTCTGTATTCCATATTATAGCGTCCCTCTGAGCCTAGTTTATAGGTTGCTGATATTTCTGAGAACAGATTGAGGCATTTCCCTTCTGAGCCTTCTACAGACATGATTTTTTGAAACTTGTCCAGGATGTTTTATGTACAAAACTGTTGTAACCAAATATGAGAATAACAGAGTTGGAAAAGATGTTGGAGGTCTTCTAGTCCAACTCCCTGCTCAACACCATTTCAGACAAATCATTCAATCTCTTCTTAAAAGCCACCAGTGTTGGAGCACCCACAACTTCTGGAGGCAAGTCGTTCCCCTGATAAATCGTTCTAACTGACAGGAAATTTCTCCTTAATTCTAGGTTACTTATCTCCTTGATTAGTTTCCATTCTTTGCTTCTTGTCCTGTCTTCAGGAGCTTTGGAGAATAGGTTGACCCCCCCCTGTTCTTTGTGGCAGCTCCTTAGGCAAAAGTAGGGGGTTCTTAATGAAATGTTCACGACATGAACCCTATTACTGCAAACTCTATTTTCATTTTCTTGGTCCATAAACCATGTGACTATTCAAAAAAAAGGAAAAAACCCTCACATAAATATTAATCATATTTATTAATATTGGGACAAGAAAAAATAATGTAGCAGACTGAACAGAATCTTATTTTGAAAAGTATGTATTTGTCTGAACTAAATGTATTTTCCAACTTTCACTCCTGCAAAATGAAATTCTCTATTCAACAGAAGGATGTGTTTCTTCAAATGACTGGAGATTTCTAGCTACACAGGCAACATTTTCCTCATATGAAAGGGAAGATATTTGAGGATATAGATATTCTCTCTCTCTCTCTCTCTCTCTCTCTCTCTCTCTCTCTCTCTCTCTCTCTCTCTCTCTCTCTCTCTCTCTCTCTCTCTCTCTCCCCTGCTCCCTCCCTCTCTCTCTCTCTCTCTCTCTCTCTCTCTCCCTCCCACTCCCTCTCCCTCCCTCCCTCCCTCCCTCTCTCTCTCTCTCTCTCTCTCTCTCTCACACACACACACACACACACAGACACACACACACACACCGCAGGGTTTAGGAGTCTTTATTAAGGCTTCCAAGCCTCAATTGGTATTCCCCAGCAATTCCCTTTGCCAGCACAGTCCACCCCCAATGAATTCAACAGGCTACTCAAAAGAAGCCAGCACCAGTCCACAGCACAAAGATAAGACATGTCCAATAGGCAATGGCAAGTCCACAAAGCAAAGACAAGTCCAGAAGGCAAGTCCAGAGTTCTGAAGTTCAAGGCAAGAATCATGATGGCTGAAGAACACACAGCAAAGGAAATGGACACATTGTTCCCAGTATTTCACTTCCCCTGCTGAGCTAAATAATTGCTTCCTGGTGCAGCCCCTCAAGAGGGGTGAAGCTGCCACCTCGCAAGTAGCCTGGCTAACCTCTGGGATTCTCAGCTGCAGCTGTGCCTCTCCTGTCCCTAGCTCAGCCGGCTTCTTGTCTGGTCCCTCCCCTGTGCTTGATCCCTCCACTCCAGG
The DNA here is from genome assembly GCF_964194415.1 of Vipera berus. Lineage (NCBI taxonomy): Eukaryota > Metazoa > Chordata > Lepidosauria > Squamata > Viperidae > Vipera > Vipera berus. Next base: position 97,050,940 of record NC_138202.1, read on the forward strand.
CTTGTAGCCCTCACCTGCCTCCCCTCCTGATGTGCTCAGGTCCAGCTCACCCTCCAAAGAACTAGCATCTGGATAAGTGTCTGGGGAAGCATCCAGGAGATACAATAGGCAAATTTTACAAGAGGTAGGTTGAATCTTCTTTAATTAGAATAAGACGAGACAGTCAATAGTTGCTAGAGTACGGTATAATTTAAAAATGTATTTTTGAAGAACAATGAGGTATGAACACACTTCTGGGCTCATTTCCTGGGTCATGTTTGTGACAATCGTACTTGCACGACCATGTACTATTGTTCCAGGGTTGGAACACCTGGAACATCTGGCTGTTGGAACTTTATTTCTCATTAGGTGGCAGCAAATAGGTAATTTTTTAAGTTTTTTTTTTAAGGCATAGGAGAACATGTCCTCAGCTAAAGCTGGATGAATTAAACTTCCACCTTTCTCAGAATTTCTACTGCCATTATAAATGTTTTCTCTCATGTATCCAGAAAGCTGCTCAAAAATCTAGCAAATTTCTAGTCCCCTCCATGGAAGCATGTTGGGCATCTCTTCAATAGGAGCAGATCTATTGATCACATATTCCATAGTGAGGGGCGCAACCAAATATCTAAATCAAAAGAAAGGAAGAACCTTCAGATAAGTTCCATTAACAAACTAGGTAACTTCATCAGTGTGAGTGATAATCAGCCATCAACAGATATGTACATATAAACCACAATTACACACTATTCAAAAGAGACAATAAAAAAGCTAAGAAGGAAACCAAAAGACCAGAACGCATCCTCTTCAGAACCCAGGTAAGTAGGGATTAACACCAGGCAAACAGTGAAGTAGAAAATAATACCCTAATTGAGGAAGTGCCATGGAAAAAGCCATACCCCCACTAATGCTGGTATGGCAAGCCACTATATGAAAACAAGAAGCAAATCTCACACCCACAAATTCCCTTACCTAGTCAGGTAAGGAAACACTGAGAAGCAAATGTTCAAGCTCAGAGGACTCAACTATAGAGCAATAGCTGAGACCTTTTTTCTATGCAGCCTCTTATTTCCCTGTACTTAGGGATACACGAATGGAATCTATAAAAATCACCTCCCACTTTCGATTGCAGAAAGGGTCCACTGACACAGAGCAAAACCACTGAATGCAAACCATGTTGTTTCAGCCCTGTGTAATAGGGAAAGTCAGGAATTCAGGAATGGTTTTTATTGTTGTAGATAGAATAAAAGAACATTGTATTTCAGGATAAAAGAAAAGCACGTCAGAGTTTGTCTCTACCCCATCTTATATAAAAAAAAATCAAGGCAGGAAGATTTCAAGTTTCTTTCTCAAAGTTTCTTCTTCCCCAGAACTGAGTAACTTCTTCTGAAGATCCTCCTTTAATGTTTTATTCATGCCTTTGCAAAATTAACATAAATCTGACTATTACAATGGTTGAATCTTCTCCCCTTTAAAATTGGTTTATTCCTCCTCCCCCACCTTTCTACAGTGTCTTTATTTGGGATTTAATTTTCTGGGTTAAAATTGTATTTCTTTGTTGCTATGTATTCAGTATCATGGGAAGCTGAAGTTGTTATTTTGCCAAATTCATGTTTAACATCTTCCCTCTAGTTTCAGCAAATGCACTCCAGGGGTGTATCTACTCTATTGTGTTCCAAAAAGAAATTGAAAAACAATAAAGTACTGTGTTTCCCCCTGCAACATTGCTGTGAGCCCATTATTCCACATGGAAATACATAGAAATAGATTGCACAGAAAAGCTTTGTTTTATATCAATTGTTCCTGGTATGGTATTTTTATGAAAAGAAAATACAAAACATGGATTCTTTATCTAAATTTTGATAGTTTTTATATGGTTTAAAATATATAATCCTTACTGGATTATAACCAGTAAGGGGGGGAAAAATTTGCCTTCGTGTCTAGTTCATTGGCCAATTTGGACTCAACAAGCAGTCAAAAGGTGCATATTTTTACCGTATTTTCCGGTGTATAAGACGACTTTTTAACCCATGAAATTCATCTCAAAAGTTGGGGGGTCGTCTTATATGCCCAGTCATCTTATACGCCGGAAAATCAGTGAGCCCAGGAAGGCACGCCCTCCCCTCTCACTATGGAGGAAGCAGGGCAGGCTGGCATCTGGCGGGAGCCGGCAGGGCAGTCCTGCGCACGCGCGCGCTGCCCGGCTGTTAAGGAGCACTCCTTAGCAGCCGGGGAGTGCGCGCGTGTGCAGGACTGCCCTGCCGGCTCCCGCCCGACGCTCTTCCCTCTTGAGGCAGCATCACTCCCTGGCTCCTAAGGAGTTCTCGGGGATGCTGCCTCAAGAGGGAAGAGCGTCGGGCGGGAGCCAGCAGGGCAGTCCTGCACACGAGCAGCTGGAGTGCGCACAGCCAGAGTGCGCGCGTGTGCAGGACTGCCCTGCCGGCTCCCGTCAGACACCAGCCTGCCCTGCTTCCTCCACAGTGAGAGGGGAGGGCGTGCCTTCCCGGGCTCACTGATTTTCTGGCGTATAAGACGAAAAATCTTGAAAATCATCTCAAAAGTTGGGGGGTAGTCTTAATACGCCCAGTTGTCTTTTATGCCGGAAAATACGGTAGATATTTTGGTCATGTTTAATGAACACATGAAAAATTCAGCAGGAGTCAGTATGGTTAACTACCGCACAGCTACACTTTCCCCTTCATATCAGATGCAAACTCCTCGCATTAGCAGGTATATTCAATTTATGAACCATATACTAATTAGAATGAACTCCCACATGCTGCTTAGTTCCATATTTCTAGCTAGCTTTCTATTAAAACTTGAGTATAAAACTACATTAGGATTGGAGAGAGGAAACAAAACAACGCAACTGAATTACAGATGATGTTCCTTATTTTGTAAGGTATTTTCTCCTACAATCAGGCTATTATAACTGATGAAAGAACTATATTTTGTGTTTTGCTATCTTTTTCTGAAAAAAAATATATTCTGAAATGTGTCAAAGAAATTGACATTTTTATTAAAGTTCACCTGTGATGTTGAGGCCTAGCTCTTTCTTTCTCTTTCTTGCTCAATTTTTGTCCACACATAATAAGGGATCAAAATTATGGCCATGAAAAAAGACTTTGAAGTCATCCTTTCAAAAACAGTTTTAGAGAAGATTATAACCTATTTTGATACTGTAACTATATTTAAGAGGAAGAAATATGTCTCCGTTGCTTCCACTGGTCCAAAGTGTGGTTAGAGGCATTATCATCTAACATATACCGTGTAATTTTCAGCAATCACGTAATACTTCGTCAGAGCTGATTTTCTATGTGATGGGTTTCTCTATTAGCTAAACTGTAGAAACCAATCGATCTTACACACCACACAGCTGAATTTTGTAAATCCATCACTGCAATAACACAGCGCAAAGCAACATTACACTTCTTGATTTGCACTGAGGACTAAAGGAAGTTATTATGAAATAGGATATTTTAGAGATTACTACAATAGAGAATTTCAAACCACAAAAGGTTACAGATCAGTGGAGGATATCTATTGGCTTTAATGTCTGTCTTTTTATCTCTATTTTGCTGCTTAAATGATTCTGATTTTTAACCTATTGATAGTTATCTTGAGCTCTTTAGAAGAAAAATAGGACACGTTTCTTTCAAATTAATAATCAGGAGACATTCAGGTAGGAAGGATGCAGAATAGAAGTTCTCCCACAGTAAAGGCCTGGCATAAAAGCAAAAACTTCTAGGTAGTCATTGTCAATAGGATATTTCTGAATGATCTCATTTCAACCCAAAAACAAGACATAAGAGATATATACGTAATATTTGAACTCATTCCATCTAACATTGCTTCTGGGCCATTTAACTTTTTAGAATGCCTAAGAAATGTACAATTTATCAAATAAAAATGAAGTTACCATATCTACAAATCTCAAACTACAGGTTGACCAGAATGCAGTCATCCCTTCAATTTTCTTGTTCTCCAAATTTAGAGACGCTGTATTCAAGCTATAAAGTTGTTTATTCGAAGTTGGGGACCATGACCTAGGCCCGGGATATTTGCAGGACTGTCTGCTGCCGGGAACGACTTCCCATCACCCAGTGCGCTCACACAGAGAGGGCCTCCTCAGGGTGCCGTCAGGGGGAGAGCCTTCTCTGTGGGAGCGCCAGCCCTGTGGAACCAACTCCCCCTTGAGCTCTGGATGGCCCTAGATCTCCGGTCCTTTCGCCGTGGCCTTAAAACTTTCCTTTTTCATCAGGCTGACCTGGACTGATGACAGGGTTTTTTAAAATGTTTTAATTTTTAAATTGTTTAATTTATTTTGGGGCTGTTTATTTAATTTTTTAAAAACTTTTGTATTGTTGTTTTTATTGTTGTTAGCCGCCCTGAGTCCTTCAGGAGATAGGGCGCCATATAAGTCCCAAAAATAAAAATAAATAAATAAATAAATAAATAAATAAATAAATAAATAAATATGCATTTAAGAAGTTCGTATTTGAGGTCATATATATTTAAAAGGATATATTTTCTGAAGTGTATGTTTTTAAACTGTATTCATTTATTTACTACAAGCTCTGAGATTGTTTTCAACAATGAAAACAATGCCATAAATAAAATAATGGAGTAAATATGTCCTTTTAAAAAAAATCTATCCTTTTCAGTTGTGAAACTGCCATGATTTGAAATAAGGGTATCCACTGAGAGCATCCCAAAAATCAAGATGGCTCCTGTGACTACATGACCAAAGCCCAGTCCTTTTTATTGTGCATTGCAACACTTTTTTAAAAAAAATCATTGTGCATTTACACACATAAACACACATAGATACTCACCCCATAGATGACCGTGGGTCAGAACTATTTCTGTCCATCCCTACCCAAGGCACAGATCCCTCCTGTTCTTATTCTCACTGCAGCTTCCGAGAAAACTACTGTATATTGTAAAATTCTTCATAAGAACAGAAAAGAAGGCTGTTTAAAATGATGGATTTCTGTGGGTTTGTAAAGCATTAAAACCCAGAACCAAAAAGAACAGAAGCAACAAACACATGGTCCAATTTGCTTGAACTGGGAATCGCCAAGGTAGATGCCAGCCAAATTGTGCATCCTGCAATTGTATACCACCATTTATTCTCTTAAAATGTGCTTGATGGAATGCCCCACTTTACATCAATGTAAGGAGCTGTAATCATAAACATGGAATAATGTGTCTTGCAGTTTTCAGGAACAGATCATTATTTTCCCACTGAGCTGAAAAATGTAACAATAACTTTATAATGTCCTAGAAGAGCAATCTGATAAGCAGATTAGTTTTCAGAAATGTATTCATTTAGAAGCTAAATTCCTCTTTTATTTATTTCAGCTCTCTCTCCCTGAGAGATAAAAAAAAATCAATGAGTGCACTTTGTGAACTAATAGTCCTGGTTTTGTGGAATACATCAACCATTATGGGCAGGACTATAAATAATATTTCCCTGTAAGATCAAAGTGAGACGCTTTGCTGGGTGATGATTCCTTTTGCAAATACTCCATCTTCAACTGTACATAAAATCACAAATTCCCTAACCTAAGAAAGCAATGGAATTGATATGTTTGCTTGACACACCCTGCATTTTTTGTATAATTCACGCTTGATTGTTTTTAAAATGTGGAGAAAATGATCAGAAATTCTGTGGCTTTTTGTCAACTGCCAAACAATTAAAGATTCTTAATCTCATTATTGCTGTGGATCTTAGCGTATGGTCCCTTTCTCTTCAGTAAATCTTGTTAAGAAAATTCTGTATACAGTAATTTGTGCTTGGGAAAAGAATTAATTTCTGAGGTTGATGGCGCCAGAGCCTGATGTAGCCCTGAACTGATACAAAGCTAACCATAGGTCTTCTCCAAAGACATCTGAAACATTTTCCCCTGTTTACACTCTCTAAATCCTATTCTGAAAAACAGTGCTTGCCATAATTCAAATGATCAACCTGAGAGAATGTTAAACGTTCTTTAAGGAATTCTATACATTATGTGTTCAGAGTTCTCTTACTCACTTTCCTTCTCTTAGTAACTTGTCCAAATCTGCAATAAAAGAAGATGAAGTCATGTTTAATATTTAAATAAGAATTTAAGTAATATTTAATTCATTCAATCAGCAAAGTCCAAAGAGTTGGCATATGGTAATAGTCCAATCAAACTAGTTTGCCATGGAAACTAGGCTCAGAACTACTAACCTTGATTAAGCCATGAATTGTAGGATTTGAATAATGAATAATGTCTGGTGCTTTGTTCCTTTGATATATTAATTCTCGTGTATGACTCAACAGAGGGGCTCTCTCAGGAAGGGATTTAAAGCGGATGAATTGGATCGTCAAATTTTCATCAGAATGTAATAATTTAAAATAATGGATCTTGGCCATACGTGAAAAAGTGAGAAAGCCTATCCTGTCTGAAACAGTGAAACATCAACCCATTATTTGGAATCACTTTTAAACTATAAGCGTTATCCCAGTATAATGGCATAAAGGATGATAGAAGAGGGACTCCATATTCATTTCCATTATCCAGTTTAAATTGCAGTTGTAGAGTTTTATAAATGAAGCCCAGAAACATTAAAATGTTGAGCTTAATTATGTCTTCTGAGTACTATTCAAATACTAATATTTACCTCTGAGTCTACAACAAAATTGCATGTTTTCCAAACTCACAGAAGGCATTTGCTGGAGTCAATATGCAGATTGCTTTGGGAAATGTATCTAATAATTATGCTACTGATTGGAAGTTTGTTCAATAATTTACAGGACGTAATGCTGGTAAATTACATTTTAAAATCAGCAAATCTGTTTGTTGGCTGGGTTAATGAGCAGGCTCTAAGCACATCTCCTATTAAGAAAATCCATTCATTCTGAATGCAGAGTTCTTAACTATGTGAGCAGCTACTTGTAATGACAAATTCTTTGGGCTCCAGGCCAAAAAAAAAAGTTGTAAGGATGACTGCATTTCTTTCCTTTAAATTTCTTCTTGAATATGCAAAGTTATTTGATTTTTCATTAACCTCTCTTTCTGGAGGTAATCTTTGAGCAGCTTTTCACCCTCTCTGTTTCTATCTGCTTGAGAATTTACTCTAATCAGAATCAACTCAGGCTCATTGAATATAATGCATAGCTCCTATTTGCCAATATCTCTTCCTGGGGATGGTAACTCTTTCAGTTTACTTACACAGAGCAACAGTAGTACTCTTGTTTTAAGTTAACAGCCATCTATTTTATTATATATTATATTACATTATTATTTCACACTGTTTCTTTCACTCTTTCAGGGGAAGGCAGCTAGAATAATGCCTCCTGGTTGGTGATAATGATAGATCTGATTGCCTTGTGAAAAAAGCATGTTGTACGATTAAGGTATTTTCTGGTACAAAATATTGAATTAAGCCTACAAGGAAAAGGGTGTATAATTTATGGCCCTACATTTAAAGACATTGCATATAAGGATCGAGATGAGGAGGAATCAACTTCTACTCAACTGTACCAAGAAGTGACCCCACTTGATTCTGGATGGGGTGGCACTCCACCCAGTTTGAGCTGGTGTGCAATTTGGGGGTCCTCCTAGACTCATAGTTCCTATTCAAGGAGCAGGTGTCAGCTGTGGCTGGTGAGGAGGGGGAGCTTTGCACAGATTTGTCTAGTATGTCAATTATTCTCTTTTCTGGACCAGGATGTCACATCATTCATGCCTTGGTTACCTCCCAGTTACAGGACTGTAAATCCACTTTACCCCAATGCCCTTGAAGACCACTCAGAAGATACAACTGGTTCAGAATGTAGTAGTGCATACAGCACTGCTTGGTTTACCCATGTAAAACCTCTGATGCACAAGCTGCACTGGCTTCCAGTTTCCTTCTAGGTGCAATTTGAGGTGCTGGTTATTACCTTTAAAGTCCTATATGTGGGACCACCTTTCTCTGATATCTGCCCATCCTAACAGATTAAATACGATGGTCATGCTCCTAGTCCCTTCCCTTAAGTATTGCTACCTTATGGGAGCTTGAAAGCCTGCTTTTTCCATGGCAGCCCCTACCCGATGGAGCACTCTCCCCCCTGAGGTCTGACAGGATTCTCCTCTCCTGGCCTTCTGGAAAGCACTGAACACCTGGCTTTTCCCCAAGTGCTGGGTAAGGTGACTGTCAGCCTCCAGATGAAAAGTCCAACCAAACAAAACAGCAGAGCCATAGCGTTCTCTAATATATAATTTATTGAACAATAACAAGCCAGTAGGATGAAAGTGAAGCTAGCTCTGAAGAAATGGTGGGAAGCAGTTAATTAAAAGAACAAAACTCTCCCTCTCTGACAGTTCAGGTCACATTGTCCAATACATCTTCCAGCAATTATTATGAGAAGACACTCCAGTTCACCAAAACAACTCTTCAATTGCTTTGGCTCTCACGTTGATAAGGGCACCTGTGGATTCAAACCTCTCCCACTCCCCTTCCCGTCCTGTTGGCAAACTAGAAGCATGCAGCGGTCTTAAAGCCAGTAGGTTTCATAGCTTGACAGTGACAGCATGTCAGATGTTTAACTTTGTTTCTCTTTTTTTAAAAAAAATGTATGGCTTAAATACCTTAATATAGTTTTTATGTTCTTTTATTACTGATATTGTTTTAATTCTTGACTGGGAGCTGCTCAGAATTTGGAATAAGGTATGCATCTAAACAAACAAACAAACAAATAATAAAATACATTATTAAAATGAATACATTACTATCTACTGATTTATTATATATTAAACACCATCTCAGTGAATACAGATAGTTCTTGCTTGTCAGAAGGTTGCAAAAAGGGATCACATGACCCTGGGACACAGCAATGGTCATAAATATGAACCAGTTGCCAAGCATCTGAATTTTGATCACATGATCATGGGGATGCTACAAAGGTCATAAGTCTGAAAAATAGTCATAAGTCACATTTTTTCAGTGCTGTTGTAACTTTGAACAGTCACTAAAGAACCTGTTGTAAGTGGAGGACTACCTGTATTGCTGAGAAATTATTATCTGAGCAAAGCTAAATCCAAAGTTAGCTGAAAGGACTAAATCCAAAGTTTTCTGAAAGCAGATATTGCCTTCTACCAGTATTTTCCTTTATTAAAAACAGTGGATTATGTTACCATTTTAGGTGGTCCTCTTCTCAAAGATGAATAAAATCACCATCTGGAAATCAAAATCTTGATCTGAATTCAGATCCTTATTTAAGTAAATTAATGATCATCCTAATGATCATGAATAGCAGGAGAAAAAAAAGACAGATACTATAATGAGTCATAATGAGCCAAGGCCAATTTCTCAACCCAGAAAAGCTTTTCTTAGCCAAAAAAAAAAAAGAAAAGAAAAGAGAGAGTCTTATAATTGGAGGCTCCACTTGTACAAACGGCCCATTACATTTTTTTAACTTGGCAAGTATTATCTCCTCTATCTATTAAAATCTTTACACATACAAAGTTGGAAGATCAAAGAGAAGTAGATGCTCAACACTGCTAATGTTGAATATAAAACCAAAGGTATTAGAAGAACAATGAGCACTTGAGTTTTACCAGCAATGACCAATCTATACAGATGAGTAGAAATACTGCAGATATTAACATGTATCAGAGATACCTTGATAATGAAGGTAAAAGATATGCCCAGTTTAATTCCCATGGAGTGTGAAGAATTGGTGGAATCCTTATCTCCGCTTTGTTTCTTACTGAGCATTCCTTCACCCACCCTTCTTAGTCTGCATCACAGTACAGTATTCTGTGCAAGTCTGATGCAATGTACATTTCTAAAAGCTTCAGTTCCTTGTGTTTGTGACAAACTATGATAAAGGATCCAAAACAATCATTTCCTGAAACAGCAAGCTGACCAGATGGAGGAATCAACATTTTAATGAATCTTAACTATAAATGCTTCTTTAAAAGGCAAGCAATTTTATATTAGACTTAGAAAAGGAATTGTATTCCTTTGATTTAATTCCCTGAAGATTGTATGCTATTGAGAACCTGCAGGAAAGAAGGAAGGGCCCCACAACACTTTAATTCCTGTAATCTGTGCTTTGATGTGTTTAATGGGTTTTTCTGGACTGATTCCATAAAATAAATTATCTTTTAATTGACCTCATTCCCTTTTTTGGTATAAATTTTATTTAAACTTTTTAAAAAGATAAAAACTAACAAAAATCAATATGAAGTAAAAAAAGGAAGAAAGTAAAAGGGTGGAAGAAAAGAAAAAAGAAAAGAAAAAAAGAAATAGAAATAGAAAGAAAATGCTTTCAATTTTCCTTTGTAGCTAATGCAAGAATGATTACAAAATTATCTCTTGCTCTATGGTTACAAAAAAGGCTCTCTTTTTATTAATGTTTATTAATCATTAAAACATAAATCAAAAGTTTATATTTTCAATTTCATGCAAGAAGTCTATAAGGAGTTTCAAGTCAGCAGAAAAATGTAGATGTTGTCTTTTTTCTAATCAAATAAATACCGTAAGTTTAGCTATGTTTGCAAGTTCAATCATCTTTACCAACCAAATCTTTTCACTGTGGGTGATCACACTCCTGTATCCTTTTGATTAATAATAATTACAGTATAAGCACCTCTTTTCTGCTTATATTTGTTTCTGATGCCAAATCCTGTCGAGCCAATTGACCTTTGTCTATTAAACTGTGCCATGAATTGATATTTTGGATTTCCAGTTGAGACAAATAACCTATTTTATATACAGTATATATATGTGTGTGTGTGTGTGTGTGTGTGTGTGTGTGTGTGTGTGTGTGTGTGTGTATATATATATATATATATATATACAGTGTGTGTGTGTGTGTGTGTGTGTATTTGATATGTCTAGAGCAGACATGTCAAACACAAGGCCCGGGGGCCAGATCCGGCCCATGAAGTGGTTTCATGCGGCCCACGAAGCCATCCTGGAAACAGTGAGGGACCGGCCCCCACTGCCTTGGCCCTGGCCCAGAGACCCTCAAATCTGTCCCACTCCTGCCCAGGCCCCCATAGGCACCCTTGATGCGAACAATGTAGAGCTGGCCATGCCCACCCAGTAGGACATATGCACTTTGGCCACGCCCACCCAGTAGGCCACGCCCACACAGGCCACACCCACCCGGCCCCCTGAGGGCAACCACAATGCTGACACGACCCTCAATGAAATTGAGTTTGACACCCCTGGTCTAGAGCAAGAAGGGATTTTAAAAAAAATAATGTTATCTAATAGATATACTGTATACAAATCTGTATGTCTATAAACTGGGTCCAAAAGTATTTTGTATTTTGATAAAATGATGAAATGATGTGGAAATGAAAGAAACTGAGAATATACAGTTCTTGCTGTTCCTTCTGCAAGGACGTTTGCTTCAGATTTTAGTCTCAGTAATTGGAAAAAGAGTTAAAATGTTTGGACATTTATAAGAGATTACAGTATTTAGAGAACTTGAAAGAATGTATATATGTGTATACATATATCTGAAAATCATAAAAAAGAGTCAGTGACATCTTTTTTTCCTCCAAGCACAGTTTTAATCTATGTTAGCTTTTTCCATCCAAATGCTAGATATTTATCATTTTGCATAAATGGGGAAAGACATCTGCATTACCTTTTATTCAGCTGTTATTTCTCTAATATTTCTGAGATAAAGCAAATATTGAAAAACACCATCCATTTTAAATTGCATTTTGTTTTGGTTTTTGTTGCATAACAAACTATAATACTTGGTATGCTATTTTTTCTTTATCAAATCTTTTTATATTGGCATAGCTGTGCAAATTATTTACATGTCTGCCTTATATTGTTGTTCATAAACAATCACATTCAGAATAAATTTGGCTTACAAACTAAAAAGAAACTGCTGGCTTTTGGAACAAATGGGGAAGATAATGATTTTTCCCATTTAATCTAGACCAGTATTTCCAACCTTGACCACTTTAAATATGGAGACTTTAATTCACAGAATTTACCAGCCAGCATCTTAATGTTGTCAAGATAGGGAAACACTAGATGACAGCAAAGAGATACAAAAACTTTCATCTCATGCTTGACCAGACTGCTGATGTATGTCACTACCATAAAACAATTTTGTAATCAAGTTACCTTTCTTATTCAGCACAATGCATTAAGCCAGCATGATCACATAATCTTGCCAAATGACCCCTAACATTTGATTACTGTAATAAGCTACTTTGCCAAGAGAGCAACAGCAATAGGACTTAGCTTTATATACTGCTTCATAGTGCTTTATAACACTCTCTAAGCATTTTACCGAGTCAGCATATTGCCTCCAACAATCTGGGTCTTCATTTTACCGACCTCGAAAGGATGGAAGGCAAAGTCAACTTTGAGCTGGTCAAGATCGAACTCCTGGCAGTGAACTGAATTAGCCTGCAATACTACATTCTAACCACTGCACCACCACAGCTCTTAGCACCAAAGTGTGCCAGAGAATAGGACTGGATAATAGGGTTGTAGCAACCAATGACAGAGATTTTGAATCTGTGCTTCCCACGGAAACTGTCAATATTGCACTAACTTAGATCCCAAATAGATCTAAGATACCAAAATATTTTGGCTGCCTTTCCCTCAGATGGAAACAAAATCTAAGCAAACAACACTGAAGCCTAAAATATTCTTGTGATCAATTTGCAAAATTATACATTATAAATAGAGGAGTTGTCAGTCATAAATAGCATCTCCCTTTTCCTTTCTCTTCTTTTCATCCTTTCCCTCACTTGCAAAGCTTGGGGGAAAGCATATTAATTGGAAATGTCTGGAAAAGAATCTGTTTTCCCTAGCACTATTGAACACACTAAATCACTGAAGAAATCCTTGACAAGATTCTTATCATTGTAACTAATAATGGTTACAACTTCTCTTGGTATGGCAAGCTTAACATTATCTGATGGTATGTGGGAATGTCAGGACCAAGACCCACAGCCTAGGCATCAGTCTGATAAGAGGCAGCTCAATCTGCAGGTGGGGGACAAAACTGGAAGCATTTCAGAAGGAACATTTCATAGTTTTCCAGAGACTAAAAAGAGAGGAGGGGAGAAATACTATCAATTTTTCAAGATTCTACTTAATCCAACCTTGCAATAAATATAATAAAATACAATAAATATTATCATGGTTGGGGCTTCTTATTTGGTCTACCTTGAAGAGGTAACATATTGCCCTGAACCACCTTCACTTTCTCAGTTTGCTTTATCTGTTTTATGTTAATGGACTATATTGCACTTTTCTGCTGGTCATGAGAGCACAAATAGGAATTGACCTCAGCTCTCTGAATATGAACTCAAAACTGATCGGTTCAGTATTCACCTTTGGTTCAAATGTGACTTAGAAATTCTGCTTGATTGAGGCATATTGAGGTCTCATGACAACAAGTGAAGGGTTGAGTTAACCTAGTGCTGCTCCCCAAATATACCATATTTAAGGACAGACGACTGCAAGAATGGTCAGGCTTGAAGTCACTTGTTTACAATGCCTTATATAGATTCCTATTCTGGGATGTTGTTAATAGTTTCCCTATCCTGAAGGACCTAAAAACAAGAGGAAAAATTCTATTCTTCATAAGCCAGCCTCAAATGCAATGCTGGCTGCTAGTGTGCAAATACCCAGAGAGACTCCTGAATAGTTCATAAGCAATTGTGCATCCTGTTTGGGCACAGCTATAAGTAGAAATTAAGATAGTAATTAAAGCACTGATAATGCATTCATCTCAATGAATGCAACCTTCCTGATAGGCTCATAATAAAAATAAATGAGAGTTCCTTTTCCAGAATGATAGGATAATGTGGGCTGCACATTTAGGCAACATAATGATATTATGAGTTCATCTTTTTGGAATTTCATTATTTTAATCAAGGTATGCTGGAACAAATATTCTTGATGACATAATTAGCAAGTGGATGGGTTTGATATTAGGCTTGATTAAAAGTAGTCCACTTGGTTTTGATTTTGGTTTTTTTTTTTGAAAATGGAAGACTGTTTTTATATAACAGAAGGGCAAGATGATTGTAGGAACAGTAATATCATTACAAGAGGTACATGCCATACATGAAAAAGAGATGAAGATGTTATCCGTTCATGAAAAGGTGTAATTTCTAATCATTATTATAACAAAATGGGGAAAAGAGGTGCTGGTCAGACATATCTTGATCATAGTGCAATTTGCAGTAGATAAGAAAGGAGATGATTCAAAACCTATCCTGCAGCCAAGAAATACTTTGTGGATGCAGTTCATTCAATTCACACACAAACATACCATACTTCTCTATCTTTCATAGGGGAGAGGGGAGAATCCAATCAATGCAAAGTGAACTGAAGAAGCTAAAGTACTCTGGGATTTTAAAATATATTATTATTATTTCCAGTTTTTGAGGTCCTGTCCATGATGTGCTTTGCTTTGACAAATAAAAGCATTTTTTATCAGACAATCTTATATCCAGAGTTCTTGTTTTATCTGAGAAATTTATCTCTTTTTTATTGCATTAGTTGTTTTCTAGATGTTGCTTTATATCATCACATGTAATGTTTTTTTTTTTGTAAATATTTTATTAGAATTTTTTAACATAACATAAATCATTATAAAACAGAATGTTGTCTGGGTAACATTTATAAGACAGTCCTTAACAATTAATTTTCATAATCTATATTTCATATGTTAATTATTTGATTTCCCCTTTCCCCAATGTATCTTTCTTTGCAAAACATTACATTAAGACAGTTTTATTTGCTTAACAACAGTTCAATATATAGTTTCAATAATCCTGTATATCATTTTAGTTGCCTTATCATAAATCCTGTCACCATGTTTATTTCAGCTTATTTCTCCCCTTTTTAACACTTAACTATATTTACCTTGGTGGATTTCATTCTGTTTTTCCCATACCCTCTCATATTTCTATATTTCCCAATCAATAAGTAAAAAAAAGAAAAAGAAACAAAAAAAGAAAGAAGAGCAGCTTATTTCTCCCTCCAAATTCTAAATGTTCTTACAAATAACAATCAGTTCAACATTCAACTATATTTATATTAGTGGATTTAAGTGCTAGACTACAAAAAATAAATATGAAAATATGTATTTCTACTAATTTAATATATATTTATTCCCTAAATTTCTCATTCTTTTTAACCATAGCTAAGAATGTATTTAGTCTATTTAAACTTTGAACATTCCATTCAATAGTTCTAATCATCTAATTCTTTAAATCTCATTCAAAACACATTTTTTATATTTTTCTTATCATCACATTTAAGTAGCTAAAATGTTTGCTTTTGTTTAAATCAATTCAACTCAGAAGAATAGAAAAAAACAAAAAAAAACCAATTATATTGATTTGGAGGAAGAAAAAGAAGAAAAAATTTCCCTCTAAGAGTAGTATATTTCAAAATTTTCCCATTTCTTAGCCACATTCAAACAAATGTTTCTTTTTGAAGTATTCTTTCTGATATATTCCATCTTTTTCCTGATGTTTCATCATAATTTGTTTCCCTAAAGGGAATTTTTTCTCATTCTTTTCCTTATCTTCAAAGTTGTTTAGACGTATTAAAATATTTCCCAATTGAATTAAATCATTTTTTTATTTTATATGATTCCATCTTCAAGTCTCTATCCTCAAAATTATATTTAATCATCTCTGCTATATTTTCCTGAGAGAGTTCTTGAAGTGAAATTAAGTTGAGAATAAGTTGATTCATGCTCTCAAAGTTCTTCTGCATTTCCTTTTAATTTAAGGTCATTGTCCTTTGAAATTTTTGCTGCTCATCATATACTTCCTTTTTTGAAATGAGCGTTTTATAAGGTTCCTTCTTTGAATCTCTGTCTTCAGAATCTTGTTCAGTCATCTCTACTGTATTTTCCTGAGGAATTTCTTGGAGTGAAATTAAGTTGAAAATGAGTTGATTCATACTCTCAAAGTTATTCTGGATTTCTATGTAGTTTAAAGTCATTGTCCTTTGAAATTGTTGTCGCTCATCACATATTTCCTTTTGTAAAGTATTCATTGCTTCAGCTGTATTATCTTTGTTTAAACAGGTGCATTTTCTGAAAGCTTAAAAGTTCAAAGGGAAAAAAAAGAAAAGAAAAAAATCCTCATCCACCAGCAGGGGTCAGTGTTTGCAAATTTATCATGTCTTTCTAGTTGTTTTCTTTCTCTAAAGGGTAAATGTCGCTGCCCAACTGAAAGGGAGGGAGCGAAGTCCCCCTCCCCCTTTCCTTCTTCGGAGATCTCTTATTTTGGGGATTTTCTTTTTCAGGAAAGTAGGTATGATAGAGAAAATCAATATTATTACCCAGATTCAAGCATGTTGTTTATTATTTTGCTTAGTTTAATCGCTTATGACTTCCGTTGCTACAGCTATGACTGGACATGGCGTTAGCCAGCCTTTTCTTCTGTTGGTTTCTGGGAGGCTTCTTCTGGACTGTACGGCGAGACCGCCATCTCTCCTAAGACCCTAAGGGGCCAGAATCCATCCTGTCTAGATTTGTCATGGCTTTCCTCCCCAGGAGCAAGTGTCTTTTAATTTCTTGGCTACAGTCCCCATCTGCAGTGATCTTGGAGCCCAGGAAAATAAAATCTGTCACTTCCTCCATTTCTTCCCCATCTATTTGCCAAGAATTGAGAGGGCCGGATGCCATGATCTTGGTTTTCTTAATGTTAAGTTTCAACCCAACTTTTGCACTCTCCTTCTTCACCCACAACAAGAGGCTCTTTAGTTCTTCTTCACTTTCTGCCATTAGAGTTGTATCATCTGCATATCTTAGGTTGTTGATATTTCTTCCAGCAATCTTAATTCCAACTTTTGATTCATCTAGCCCTGCCTTTCTCATGATGTGCTCTGCATATAAGTTAAATAGGCAGGGCAACAGTATACAGCCTTGCCAGACTCCTTTCCCAATTTTGAACCAATCGGTGGTTCCGTGTCCAGTTCTCACTGTTGCTTCTTGACCCGCATATCGGTTTCTCAAGAGACAAATAAGATGGTCTGGTACGCCCATCTCTTTAAAAACTTGCCACAGTTTTTTATGATCCACACAATCAAAGGCTTTAGCATAGTCAATGAAGCAGAAGTAGATGTTTTTCTGGAACTCTCTAGCTTTCTCCATGATCCAGCGTATGTTGGCAATTTGATCTCTAGTTCCTCTGCCTCTTCAAAATCCTGCCTGTACTTCTGGTAGTTCTCGATCCACATACTGCTGGAGTCTAGCTTGTAGGATTTTAAGCATAACTTTACTAGCATGAGAAATGAGTGCAATGGTGCGATAGTTTGAACATTCTTTGGCACTGCCTTTCTTTGGAATTGGAATGTAAACTGATCTTTTCCAATCCTGTGGCCACTGTTTTCCAAATTTGCTGGCAAATTGAGGGTAGTACTTTTACTGCATCATCTTTTAAGATTTTGAATAGCTCAGTTGGAATACTGTCACCTCCACTAGCTTTGTTGTTGCTCAGCTTTTCTAAAGTCCACTTCACTTCACATTCTAGGATGTCTGGCTTGAGGTCAGTGACCACCTCATTGTGATTATCTGGGATGTTAAGCTCATTCTTGTATAGTTCTTCTGTGTAATTTTGCCACCTCTTCTTAATCTCTTCTGCCTCTGTTAGGTCCCTGCCATTTTGATCCTTTATCATGCCCATTTTTGCATGAAACATTCCCTTCATCTCTCCAATTTTCTTTAAAAGATCTCTCGTCCTCCCTATTCTATTGTTTTCTTCTATTTCTTTGCACTGTTCATTTAAGAAGGCATTCTTGTCTCTTCTAGCTATTCTCTGGAATTCTGCATTCAATTGCGCGTATCTTTCTTTTTCTCCCTTGCCTTTCGCTTCCCTCCTTTCCTCAGCTATTTGCAAAGCTTCCTCAGACAGCCATTTTGCTTTCTTGCATTTCTTTTTCTTTGGGATGGTTTTGGTTGCTACCTCTTGTACAATGTTGCAAACCTCTGTCCATAGTTCTTCAGGCACTCTGTCTATCAGATCTAATTCCTTAAATCTATTTGTCACCTCTACTGTATATTCAACAGGGATATGATTTAATTCATACCTGAGTGGCCTAGTGCTTTTCCCTACTTTCTTCAGTTTAAGCCTAAACTTTGCAATGAGAAGCTCATGGTCTGAGCCACAGTCAGCTCCTGGTCTTGTTTTTACTGACTGTATAGAGCTTCTCCATCTTTGGCTGCAGAGCACATAGTCAATCTGATTTCTGTGTTGACCGTCTGGTGATGTCCATGTGTAGAGCCGTCTCTTGAGTTGTTGGAAAAAAGTGTTTGCTATGACCATCGTATTCTCTTGACAAAATTCTATCAGCCTGTGCCCTGCTTCATTTTGTACTCCAAGGCCAAACTTGCCTGTTATTCCAGATATCTTTTGGCTTCCTACTTTAGCATTCCAATCCCCCATGATGATAAGGACATCATTTTTTTGGTGTTAGTTCTATAAGGTGCTGTAGGGCTTCATAGAACCGGTCAATTTCATCCTCTTCAGCATAGACATATGGGGCATAGACTTGGACTACTGTGATATTGAATGATATTAGATATTAATAAAGATATTAATAAACCTCAAACACTGCCCATGACAATTTTGAAATGATGAGATTCGTTATCAGGGTTGACTTTCTGAGAGTAACAATTCCAAACAAATTGGATATTTCTTTCTCCTACTTTATGATGAACTAGGGCTTTTATAAATCTGAGACTGGTTCCCAGAAGTTATTCTAAAGCTTATCTTTTGATATACAACCGCACTGACAATTTTAGTGTATGGTTCCCCAATCATAAATCAAAAGTCAAGGCAGAAGGTTTTTCACTCTGTTTAAAACACACCTGTGGAGAATAAAATTGCCACTCAATGACAGCCACTACAAATGAATCTTAAGGCCAGCCATCAGGAATATAAGAGACAAGGTTAGTTCTAATTCTACTGGTTTCTTTTTTAAAATTTTAAGATACCTATGAAACTCTATCCAAAGAGCCACCAGATACAATCAGACTCCACTTCCAACCCCACTCAAATCTGGAGGGTTTGATGAAAAAGTTGGCAACTGTAACAGAGAAACAGCTGCAGAAATTAAAATATTACATATTGTGAATAACTTATGAGAATAAGATAAATAAGCAATCAAACCTAGCAGGGAGCTGTTAAAATATTGATCTAAATTACCTAGCAGCTTTTGTTTATATTCAGTAGAGTCAAACAAGCTTGTAGTAGTCAAACTTTGAAGGTAAATGTATGAGGAACGTGGTGAGAAAGGAAAACTGAAAGCTACTAGAAATAAAGGCTATTGCACAACAACAACAACAACAACAACAACAACAACAACAACAACAACAACAACAATAATAATAATAATAATAATAATAATAATAATAATAATAATAATAATAATAATAATAATAATAATTTTATTTATATACCGCCCTTCTCCCGAAGGACTCAGGGCGGTAAAAAGTACATACGTAATATTATATGCATACAAGAAAAATATTTCCTTCTCTTTTAGCACGGTACTCCTACTACAATTTCGCGTCCAAATAATTTCTTATGATAATTGCAGAACTAAGTCAGAGGTATTAAACCTGTCTGGGATGGAGAATGCTTGCTTTCTAAAAACTGTGATATTGTAATTTGTTTTAGAAAAATTTGATGGATGGAGGTCTAGTAACACAGCCAGAACAATACTTAAGAAGCAAACATTAGCTTTTTTTTGCCTTCAATTCAGTTTTTAACTCCTAGTAAATGGACATGTCCTTGCAGTTTTCTTGGCAAAGTTTTTCACAAGTGGTTTGCCATTGCCTCTTTCCTGAATCTAAGAGGAAGGGGCTGACCTAAGGTCACCCAGCTAGCTTTATGTCTAAGGTGAATCTAGAACTGCCAGGCTGAAGCTTGGTGCCTTACCCTCTGCATCAAACTGGTGCTGTTAGATATACACTTGGAATAATAATAATAATAATAATAATAATAATAATAATAATAATAATAATAATAATAATAATAATAATAATAATAGTAGTAGTAGTAGTAATAATAAAGTTTTCTTCCAAATCACCATAGTGGCAGGTTGGATGTGAGATAGTAAAGTGGAGTTTTCTGTATATATATTCATCCATTCCAAATGAAAGTGCTATTGGGCCTTCCAATTGTTTCTTGGTGAGGTATGTTAATTAATTATATAATATGCAAATTGAATAAATAAACAAATGTACTTGATTTATCTGTTTGGAATAGATTGGTGAACTGAGATGGAAGCCTCTGAAACAAATCCAATGTGGACATTCCTGAAACTTCCCATTGCCATTCAAAGCAAGTAATATTGACCTAGATCAGGGGTGTCAAACTTGACACGTCACGTGATGTGTCACAATGTATTGCAACTTTTTTTCCATTGCCGCAATGGAGTGGGCGCGGTTTTGCCATGACGCATCCAGCCCATGGGCTGGCAGTTTGACACACCTGACCTAGATGGTCTGACCTGAAACCAGGAAATGTCTATCTTTTCTTAGGGATGATGGCTGCAGGAATAACAGTTGCTTGCTTGTCCTTAACATGAAAGAAGAGAGATTTTGTGTCAAAAATGGTGACAGTAGCTACTGATTTCATGTTCAGTAAAACAGTCAACAGGAAAGAAGAAATGACCACTACCCAGTACCTGCTATTTTGATCTCTCTACTCATTGCAAGATTTTATAGTATAACCCACAATTAGCACTAGCAATAGCACTTAGACTTGTATACCATTTAATAGTGCCTTACAGCAGTTTACAGAGGAAGCATATAGCCCCCAACAAAGCAGTCTCAAAGCAGTTTAAAGAGGCAGCATATAGGCCCCAACAATCTGTGTCCTCATTTTACCAACCTTGGAAGGATGGAAGGCCGAGTCAACCTTGAGCTGGTCAGAATCGAACTCCTGGAAGTGGAAGGCAAAGTTAGCCTGTAATACTGCATTCTAACCACTGCACTACTATGGCTCCTTGATGTTTCTACATCTGTTTAGTATTTGCTTAATTTAAAACAAAACCAAGGCAAACTGCTGGTCAAAACTGATTCACCCTCTCTCCAAACACTTAAGAGTAACTTTGCTTATTTGAAGATCAGTCTTGTGCATGATTTCTGATTGATACAATATGTATAGTTCACTGACAGAATTACAATTTGCATCATTAATACACCTGGTATATATTATTTATTGCCACAGAACAAGGCACAAAATAACTGTTATAAATTTAAATTGCTAAGCACATTGATTTGTGCTTCTTAGATTGTAAGCCGCCCTGAGTCTTCGGAGAAGGGCGGGATATAAATGGGATTAAAATAAAATAAATAAATAAATAAATAAATGTGCATGATCCCACAAATCACTTTGTGGAAAACCAAGCTTAGTTGGAAGAGCTGAAATCAGAACAATGGTCTGCATCTTTCCATGTTTTCACAAAACTCCAGTATTCAGAGAATTGAAAGGTTCTGGTTCCAGATCCCTGTTCCTGCTCCTCAGCAGAGCTAAATTCGTGTCATGGCTCCTGTGAAATAGCAGCATTCTGACTTGGTGTCATGGAACCTGGACTGCAAACTTCGTTTCAACTAAATTTATCAAACAGCATTGTAAGGCACCCATGCTTATCATTGCTTTTAGAAAAAAAAATATTATTGGCTGATACACTGCATCAAGACTGTTTAGCAGCAGGACTTTTAATGAAAGAAAAGACTAGATTGATGCTGCACACCTATTAACACTTCCCAATACTTACAGGTGAAACTCGAAAAATTAGAATATCATGCAAAAGTTCATTTATTTCAGTAATGCAACTTAAAAGGGGAAACTAATATATGAGATAGACTCATTACATACAAAGCAAGATAGTTCAAGCCATGATTTGTCATAATTGTGATGATTATGGTGTACAGCTCATGAAAACCCCAAATCCACAATCTCAGAAAATTAGAATATTACATGCAATCAATAAAACAAGGAGTGTACATAGAACAATATCGGACCTCTGAAAAGTATAAGCATGCATATGTACTCAGTACTTGGTTTGGTCCCCTTTTGCAGCAATTACTGCCTCAATGTGGTGTGGCATGGAAGCTATCAGCCTGTGGCACTGCTGAGGTGTTATGGAAGACAAGGATGCTTCAATAGCAGCCTTCAGCTCTTCTGCATTGTTCGGTCTCATGTCTCTCATCTTTCTCTTGGCAATGCCCCATAGATTCTCTATGGGGTTCAGGTCAGGCGAGTTTGCTGGCCAACCAAGCACAGTAATCCCATGGTCATTGAACCAGGTTTTGGTGCTTTTGGCAGTGTGGGCAGGTGCCAAGTCCTGCTGGAAAATGAAGTCAGCATCCCCATAAAGCTCGTCTGCGGAAGGAAGCATGAAGTGCTCCAAAATCTCCTGGTAGACAGCTGTGTTGACCCTGGACTTAATGAAGCACAGTGGACCAACACCAGCAGATGACATGGCTCCCCAAATCAACACAGACTGTGGAAACTTCACACTGGACTTCAAGCATCTTGCAGTGTGTGCCTCTCCATTCTTCCTCCAGATTCTGGGTCCTTGGTTTCCAAATGAGATGCAAAAATTGCTCTCATCAGAAAAGAGAACTTTGGACCACTGAGCAACAGACCAGGTCTGTTTTTCTTTAGCCCAGGTAAGATGCTTCTGATGTTGTTTGTTGTTCAGGAGCAGCTTGACAAGAGGAATACAACATTTGAAGCTCATGTCCAGGATCCGTCTGTGTGTGGTGGCTCTTGATGCACTGACTCCAGCCTCAGTCCACTCCTTGTGAAAGTCCCCAACACTTTTGAATGGCCTTTTCCTGACAATCCTCTCCAGGCTGCGGTCATCCCTGCTGCTTGTGCACCTTTTTCTTCCACACTTTTCCCTTCCACATAACTTTCTATTAATGTGCTTTGATACAGCACTTTGGGAACATCCAACTTCTTTTGCAATTACCTTTTGAGGCTTATCCTCCTTATGGAGGGTGTCAATGATGGTTTTTTGCACAACTGTCAGGTCAGCAGTCTTCCCCATGATTGTGATTCCTACTGAACCAGAATGAGAGACCATTTATAGGCTCAGGAACCCTTTGCAGGTGTTATGGCTTAATTAGCTGATTAGAGTGGGACACTTTGAGCTTAGAATATTGCACCTTTTCACAATATTCTAATTGTCTGAGATTGTGGATTTGGGGTTTTCATGAGCTGTAAGCCATAATCATCACAATTACGACAAATCACTGCTTGAACTATCTTGTTTTGCATGTAATGAGTCTATTAGTTTCCCCTTTTAAGTTGCATTACTGAAATAAATGAACTTTTGCATGATATTCTGATTTTTCGAGTTTCACCTGTATACAATAATTAACAACTGTGGTGCAAATTAAGGTGGAAGCAAATTGTCTCCTAAATTATTCCACAGGATTTTTTAATTCAGAACATATAGCTGTACACAGAAGTCAGTGTATTCTTTTTCACTTTTTCACTTCTGCATGAAACAGATTCATATAGATTCTTCCACGTTTATAAATCCAGTAATGCTTAAAACATTAATGGGGACACTGTTTCTGCGTATAAAATGTAAATTAGGATATTTAATCTTTTTCTTGCTCTCCTAACACATATCCTGTTTTTACATCAGGATGATTGATATAAACATCCCATAATAATCTTGTAATAAAGAAATAATAAGGGAGGGTGAGATTCAAAAGAGAGTTAGTCTTCACATAATGCATATTTACATGGTAACAGAAGATTCATGTACCTTTCTTTTAAAAAATGATAAAGCCCTATGGAAATTGAGCTATTGCCTGTATACAAAATAAAATTAGTTCCAACACATTTCCAAGGGTCTAGGTCGGATAACTTGACACAGCCAATTCCCCACAGCCAACTATCTGTCCATTGATGTCCCTTAGCATATCAATTTGAGCATGGATCTTTTGGAAGACTCTCCTTGTTTTTCCATATCTGTTTTCATCCTTAACGTCTTCACAGATGTTGCTATCAAAATTAGATAAGCCACAAAGCCATGATAAAATGAGCTGCTTACATATGTATATGCATATTCCACATAAAATCTTCCTAGAGCTGTATTAGAACCGAATAACAAAAATGATGCTTTTAATATTCTTCTTGGAATAATACTACACTAATTTTTCAGTACAGAAAGTTGAAACTGTTTCTTGCATTGCTGAGAAATGACTAGAACTTAAGAAAGTTGTGACTCACAATGACTTTTTATATCCCACATGTATTGCCATTGTCAATGACAGTGGGTATGTAGACAGATAAATGGATAGATGGATGGATGGATGGATGGATGGATGGATGGAAGGATGGATGGAGACAGACAGACAGACAGACATTAACATGTATAAAATCTGTCTTTGGGCCTCTATTAATCCACTTTAAAATGCATAGAAAATTTGGTTTTTAAAAAAGATGGATTAATTAGGTGGTGGCAGATTTTGTATTTGATTGATTTGTTTATGGGTAAACAGATTTTTAATGTAGTAGAGGGTTTTACTATATTTTGTTTACATGAGAAGTAGTTGACAGATCTCAGCCAGAGGTGATGACATCTATAATAAAAATAGAAGCCAAATGGAACAATAGGGTAAACTAGTACTGAAACAGTGATTAAAACCCTTAGTAATGTTTGTTATGGAAAATTAAAGGATTAAGGCGTGAAGATGACACTTGTAAATTAGTAATATTCATAAATTACAACTTGCCTGGAGATTCAAAGAAATGTACACTATTATTATCTCACTATGGATTTGAAGGAACAGATAAAGAAGATTTTGGTTTAATGTTTCATCCAAATATAGCCAGTGCCCATTTTTACAAATAACTTAAATGGTTACAAGAAGAGATATGTGAAATATTATGGGTGAAAGGCTTATTTCTACTCTGGCTATTTATTATAGAAAATTCAGTTATAAAGAGTGCACCTTGAAGAAGATTAGGAAATATAAAGGAAATACAGAGGGAAATATAAAAAATATAAAGTCGGTTTTTACAATTAAATAGTGAAAAGATGAAAATCATCAGGAAGGCAAATATGAAAGAGAATCCTTTTGCCTAATTTTTCAATTAGGAACATTGTGAGCAACTTTAAACAGGATCAGTATTGTCTGTCGGTGCGTTTAGGGCCACCTACCTACTAAAAGAGAAAACACTCAAGGTGAATGGGAGAAGCAACCATGGATAATAAGCCCAATAGCTACGTGGTTCAATTTCCCAGAATTTAGTCAAGGAAAATACTGTGATGGCTGGAAGCGGGGGGGGGGGGAGTAGAATCTGAAAGGCCTAGACCTTAAATTACAGTATGATGAGAAATTGGTCAGTAAACATGACTTTTCCTGCCAAAATATACCTGTAAACTGTGTGTCAACACTGCTAACATCGGATGTTTTTGCTTTGACAACATATGGAGTTGCAACCATTTTCCTTCTTGTGTTTTACTCTTAGAATTAGAGTTAGAATTAGATGATACTGGGGGAGGGGGGAGGAATGTGCATGGGAGTTTAGTTAGACATAACAATACTGTAACTAGTGTGTGAACCAAGATTATTGAAATAAGAGATGATAACAATTGGCAGACTGGAGAACTGGAGGGATAGCCTGCATTTCAAACTAATTGGAGAATGTGATTTATGACTGTGAATTAAAGGAGGGAATTGTGCTTTGATACTATGTGCTCAGGGGAGGAGAATTCAGATTTTGGCTTTGACTATGTACATGCCAATGTTATGCTTCTCGAATAAAGATTCTTTAAGGTAAACAATGCCTCGAAATTCTTTGAAGAGTTTCATCTGTCAGAACCATGACATTGTGTACACCTCCTCAGAATCCCAATCAATCGTACAGCCAACAGGAAACAGCACCAACCCACAACAAACCCACATAAGCCCCCTCTTTCCCCCCAAGAAGTTCACCTTGCAATGACCCTGACCTAATGTAATCTCCCCATCACAAGACCCATCACTAGCCTCTCACTGATGACTCACACCTGACCCATCACATTTAATTTAATTTAATTTAATAATTTGATTTCTATACCGCCCTTCTCCCTAACTTGACACACCCACACCTGAAGCCCTTTATAAACAAAAGAGCACTGACACTGACACTGACATCCCATAAACGCTACTAAAGATGTTACCTAGCCTGGTAACAAAACATTCGGAAACTGACCCACAAGCTTGGAGAACGAAACTTCACCTTCATATTGACTGTGTATTTTCCTGTGACCATTCTGAAACAATCCTGTACAAGGGCATCCAGAAGGATCAACACGAATATGAAAGATGACAGGTGCAGCATCATGATCAAATCAGTGCTTCTTTCATACATGTCATATGTGCCTATCATCCATGTGGGGCTTTTATCATCAACAAAATCTGCTATCTTGCAGATGTTCACACACACACACCATCTAGATGCTATTAGTCTCAGAAACACAAAACTCCCTTTTCAAGGTAGCAGTACTAAGTATGGGCTTATGCCAAATCTATAAATACAGCCCATCTGCTGGCTTTGCATCCAGTGGGTTCTTTTCACTACATTTTTCAAGCAACCAAAATCCTCTGAAGAATTTAGCCTGAAAAAAAATGCATATAATCATCTGAAGATAGTTCTAAGCTATAAAGAAGAGTAAATTGCCCTTATATATTGATTTTCATCCATTTGGAGCACTTTACTAAGCAATGATGAGGTAATATTCCATTATTCTCATTTTAGAACTCAAACCAGTGTGCAAAGAAGTAAAATAATTTGTCCAAGGTCATGGTTTTGTTCCTCAATAGAAGCAGGGAGATGACTTGGATATTCAGAATAGCCTACATAGTAGGAAAACAATTCACAGTTTTTATTTAGTTCGTGACATAGATGTCCTGCTTGGATTAAAATAAAGCATGACGTCATTAATTTAATGGACACAATGTAAGTAATGAGCTTACACCTGTTCAAAGCATTGCAAGAATCATCTTTACATGTGAATATTGAAGAAAGCAATGCTAAAAGCAACATAAATACAAAACAGTTTTCACAAGACCCACCAAAACCTAATGGTAGAATTTCAGCCAAATCCTAATTAGATGTGAGGGTGAATGATTTTTTTCATCCCAGAATAGCATGCATATTTTTCAAGCTCTTATTAGATTCAGTTGCTCTGAAATTAGTTAGGCATTATCAGTCTCACTCAGGGGTCTTCAAACATGGCCCTTTTATGACTTGTGGACTTCAACTCACAGAATTCCTCACCCAGGCATGCTGGCTGAGGAATTCTGGGAGTTGAAGTCCACAAGTCATAAAAGGGCCACATTTGAAGACCCCTAGTCTCACATACCAACGTGTATTTTGGTTAGAAAAAGGGAATTTGTTTCTCATTCCAAGCCATCAAACTCACAATTTTTAAAGTGGCGTTCTATTCCTTGTAGTAAGATTTAGTTTTTAATTCTGTAGTATGTTTGAAGGCTTCAACATATACTACAGTATCATATTATTAGTAGGCCAGACTTATTCCCATATTGCTTTGGTGGTCTAGATTGGAAGATGACAGAGAATGACATTTCAGTCTCATTGCATAATGCACATTGCTAGCTCACAACCTAAAAGCCAAGCAAGGCAGTGTGTGTATATCTGTGTGTGTGTTTTCAATCACTCTTTAAAAAAAAAGCTTTCTATGACTCTAGGCACTGGAGGAGATGAGGAATTTTCTCTATTCCTAATAATGTGATGGGGGAAGGAAGATATGGTCAGGATTAACCAGAAAGAGAAGGGTTAAGCCCCAGATGTTGGACTTCCAGTAACTCTTAATTTCTGCAGATTAACTCTTATCCAATGTTGTGTGCTGCTCATTTGACAACTTACGTTGTTTGTTCCTTAGGGTTCTTATATTAATAAGTTGAATGTTGTTTTCATTTTGTTTTTAAGATTATTGTGAAACATTTGAATAAAAGACCAAGATTCATTCTTTCTTTTGCCACATGTATGAACTTATAAATAGACTTAAACTACATATTTAAAGCAAACAAACCTTTTCTAAACAGATACTCACCAGTTAATATGTCCATTCATTTTGGAGTCTCTAAGGGACCCAATCATTTTCTTGGTGTTTTCTCATCTCATTCCTACCCATTTACTTAAAAATAATATTTTCACCAGATTGCTTTCATACAGAGTGGAGCACAATTTTTCCCTAAACGATTGCTTCTTCGTTATCACCACACACTGGAGTATAATATGCAACTATCATCAACATATAGATTGCTGCTTTCCAATGTACTTACAATAATGGAGATGAAATTAATTCACACTTTCTGATATAAATTTTAGCCATTTAAAACTTTTCACTTTCCTGCACATATTCATCGATTCTGCAAGATTCAAAATCATTACATTTTTCTCTGTTCTTTTAGTTCTGCAAACACACAACATTCAATATCTAAAGGTAAAACTTTCCTCTGTCCAGTCATGTCTGACACGAGGGGGCAGTGCTCATCTCCATTTCTTAGCTGAGGGAGCTGGCAATGTCTAAAGACATTTTCCATGGTCCTCGGGCCAGCATGACTATATGCTGAGGCACATGGAATGCTGTTACCCTCCCACCAAAGTGGTACCTATTTGTCTACTCACATTTACATGCTTTCAAACTACTAGGTGAGCAGAACATGGTATAAAAATAGAAACAGTATCTATTTTTCTTTCAATCAGTCTGAAAATCTTTGGTCAAAAGTACTGCCATATAAAGTTTCTTTTTTTTTAGTGGTAAAGAATGTGCAGGCTCGATCAGTTGTAGTCATAACCCTTTCACATAGAGGATTTCTTCATAATGTAACAATACAAGTCAGTTTAGTGTATTTTGACCAGTAAGTTAAATACTTATGCATAGAAGAAGAAGGAAGGAAGGAAGGAAGGAAGGAAGGAAGGAAGGAAGGAAGGAAGGAAGGAAGGAAGGAAAGAAAGAAAGAAAGAAAGAAAGAAAGAAAGAAAGAAAGAAAGAAAGAAAGAAAGAAAGAAAGAAAGAAAGAAAGAAAGAAAAAGATTTTTACCCCAAGAATGCTCACAATCTTCTAGGCAAGCTAAAATATCTAATCTAGAGATACTTTTCAAGCCAGCATATCATTGCTAGCTTCCCATCAACTGTGTATGGAGACACATTCAGGATGAAAGTAAATATTTTTCAGTCTTTTTATTTTTTTGATACAGTAGTAATAATTAAAGATGGCTTTTGTAATTGCTGTTGTACATGAATAAATGTTTGCAATGCAGCCAGTGGTGGATGGTATGAAAATTGGCTGGAAGACAGAGCATAAAGGCAGAACTTCCTACATAAAGAAGGAAGTTCTCTAGATGCCTGGAGAAGGTAAAACATAGACCAGGCAGAGAATTGTGGCAAATAGCTAAATGATTAGCAAATGAAGGAGTTGGCCATGTTTTCTCATATCAACACCACATCCACATGTGCTCTCTGACTACCAGAGCCCCAAACACAACCAGAAAGGAGACCTGTTTAGCTCACGGTGAGATCTTACTAGAATGGTTGCCTGTTTGTTATCAGATCAGATAATATAATAATAATAATAATAATAATAATAATAATAATAATAATAATAATAATAATAATAATAATAATAATAATAATAAACAATAATAATCTGTTATCACATCAGATAATATATAACAACAACAACAACAATAATAAAAGTTGGAAGGTACCTTGGAGGTCATCTAGTCCAACCCACTGCTCAGGCAGGAAACTCTATACCATTTCAGACAAATGGCCGTCCAGTCTTTTCTTTAAAAATTCCAGTGTTGGAGCATTCACAGCTTCTGGAGGCAGGTTGTTCCACTGGTTAATTGTTCTGTCAGGAAGTTTCTCCTTAGTTCTAGGTTGCTTCTCTCCTTGGTTAGTTTCCATCCATTGTTTCTTGTCCTGCTTTCAGGTGCTTTGGAGAATAGCTCGACTCCCTCTTCTTTGTGGCAGCTCCTCAAATACTGCTATCATGTCACCCCTCATCCTTCTCTTCATTAAACTAGACATACCCAATTCCAGCAACCATTCCTTATATGTTTTATCATCTGCCTTATCCTGCTTCAGGGGCAAATATTTTAGGTTAAGCTGAGCTAAAAACTCTTATAAACCTTTATCTCATGTGTTTATCACTCTAGAAAAAGAAATTTATTTTGCCATTTGTTTCTTCATATATCCTCCACCATCTTTTGTGATTTCTATTCCATTATCATCACAAGCAACACACATAGGCAAATACATACAATTCCATTTTTAATGGAATGAGAAAGGTGATCTGATATTGTGAAAGATGCAGCATTATACCTAGGCTCTAAGTCAGCTGCTGATGCTAGAAATTGTAAAAAAAAATAATAAGGAAGCTTGCCATAAGTTCCACCTGGGAAAAACAGGTGAGTATGTCCCTGCTCACAAATTGAATAAGAACATTAAAGGATATTTTGTGCACAGCGTTTGCATGAGACTCATGGTAAACATGGGATATCTTTTCTTCTTTTTTTTTTCCTGCCTAGGTTTTTTTCCTGTAAGTGCAAGGTTCACTTTTTTTGGCCTATTGGCTTGCCATCTGAATCTGACATCATGGGCTAAGAGACAGTGACTGGCCCAAAGTCATCGAGGCAGTCTTCATGCCTATGATGGTGCAAGAACTCACAGTTTCCTGGTTTCTACCCTGGTGCCTTAAACACTAGACCAAATTGGCTCTCTTGCTCATAAATTTCAAATTTTAAACAATTAGTCGTTATTTGAAATTACAAGTGTTGAATTAGAGGTCCGTGCTTAACATGGGGTTAGTCCAATTGTCTTGCAATATTTTGGTAACACATACACTCAGCTATTTGTGAGTATGTGATATGTGATTTTAAGTTCAGTCATTTCATATTGCAGAATGGCAGCACTTGTGTGTGTATAATATGCAGATACCTGTCTGCATGCTGTTGTAGCTCAGATTTGAGGCCTGGTCTGCCTATGGTGGAGCATTGTCGTGATTTTTAATATATACTGATGCTTTTGTTTAGCAAAATCTTGCACAACCTACAAATGTACTGCTTCATTGGCAGGTGGATTGGGATTTCAGAATTTGTTTTACTGTTGCTTTTGGGTTGCACTGACAATCTTTTTCTAGACAAAGTAGAAAAGAAAGGGAAAATTAATGAGAATAAAACACAGAGAAGTTCCTTTCCCCCTCAATGGAATAATTAGTGCCAATATAGTAACAGTAACAATTAGCACTTAATGAAAACTGAGCTCATGCACTGGGAATTAGAAGTTTATTGTATTCGTATTCATTTTTCTAATTAGGTTCATCCAGTTTCCTTCATAGTTCATATTTTTTTTTAACTTTGTTGGTTAAACAAACGGGGGGGGGGGGGGGTTGTCCAGACTTTTCTTAAAAATGTCCAGTGATGAAGAAGCACTTACAACTTCTGAAGGCAAGCTGTTCCACTGGTTAATTGTTCTCATTTTTAGAAAGTTTCTCCTTAATTCTAGGTTGTTTCTCTCCTTGATTAGTTTCTATCTGTTGTCTGGCCTTCTGGTGCTTTGGAAAATAAATTGACCCCCTCTTTCTTTGTTTTGCTAAAGTGTCCCTTCATTTTGCTCACTTTTCCAGCAAATATTCCAAGTACTTTTATACATTCTAGGCAATTTCCCTGGTGACAAATTCCAGTGATAACATCATTTTATAAAAATTCTCTTTAAACTAGAACAAATAAAATTTCAAGCCTTTCAGATACTTATTTTCCCATTGATCCAAAGCTTTAGCCCATTTTAACATTCACTTGTTCTTCATCATCAGTACATAATTCTGTTTCAAATTCAGCCTTGCGTTGTTCAAAACCATAAAATCTTTTATCCACTTTAAATCTGTCTGACAATTTTATCTAAGAAAATCTTCTATTGTTAAATTTTTGCTAAATTGTACTTTTTTCCTTGAGAAAATTCCAGTAAACCATTTATGTTTACTTATCATTTCTCATCTAAAAAAATGTTTTTTAACTGAAAGCCGCAAAGGTATTGTCAGGCAAAACCTAAATTTATATTTATTCCATACTCTATGAATAGCCTGTCTGACATAATGATATTTAAAATCCACATTCACCTTACCTTTGTCACACCATAGATATCTATGCCACCCAAATCTCAGATTATGACTTTCTGAGTCCAATAACCTCCTATTTTTTAACAACTCCAACTCACCACATTGTGGCAATTTATTTATTTATTTATTTGATTTATATACCGCCCTTCTCCCGTAGGACTCAGGGCGGTTCACAAAGTTTTTAAAAACGATACAACAAATTACAAAACTTAAAATCAATTAAAAAGATTATATTGACCTTGAAATAAAACCCCAGTTAAAATACAATTAAAATCCCAATTAATATTCTCAGTCCAGGCCAGAGAGCTCAAAGAGCCAGGTCTTCAGGTCCCGGCGGAATGAGCGAGGGTCAGTTTCCCAGTTTCTCCCTCTAATATGGCCACACTCTGGGACAGAGAGGGAAAACAGACTAGCAGTGATGGCCTACTTCAAAAAGGACAAAAAAACAAAACAAAACACAGAAACTTGAAGCAGATATCTAGAAAGGACCATACAGGTTTGCCCCTATTACATCAAGATTTGCAACCAGCCTACTCTTCTACTGGTCCTTCACAGCCATCTCGTAGCTGCATCTTTGTCCCAGAGACATGGAGGAAAACTGTAGAGCACACCGCATGATGCTTGTAGCCTATCAGCTCCAAAGGAGTTCAGACAGGATGCTTCCTGCTGCTCTTAAATCTGGCTTCAAAGGACACTGCTTGAGCTGAGCTGCTGCTCCTGGCTTTCTGTTTCCTTTCAGCTGAGAGACTTGGACAGGGTTGCCATCAGCCTCAAGAGGAAAAAAAAAGCCTTGCTGGAATCCATCATTCCAGTGGAATTAACCAAGCAGAAACTGGTGTTGCCAGCTGAGCTTAAATCTCCATATTTTTGAAGGCCGTGAGAAATATGCTTTCTAGTTTTTAACCTTATTAAAAATATGTTTAAAACCTATGCACATCAATGCCTGCAGAGCACACTTTGTGGGGGCAAAGTAGACATCTGTGTTTGTCTCAGGGTTTGGTTCCCATGTTAGTTGTGTTATTTCTTATTCCTCGTGAGAATCTGCTGTGTTATTTGCCATCATCTGCCAGCAATGTCTCTCTAGTTTCTACGGAGAACAAATAAGCCAAAGATTAAGCAGAACTCATATATACCAAAACCCCAATTTTTCCTTTTCATAGCAAAAACTAAAGGATTGGAGAATGGTAGAGAAGGCACTGTCGGTGCCCTTTGTTTGCAGAAAAGCCCTCTGTTAGGGCAGCAGCCCCCAAATGTTTGAGCACCAGGGACTGGTTCCATGGAAAGAGGTTTTTCCGCAGACTGGAGGGGTGTGTGGTTATGTGTGCTGCCTGTGTCCCTCAGATGGGGCTTTACTTGTTTGTGTGACCTGGATTCTGGCCTGCTGCGGCCCAGTGCCAGTCCATGGACCAAGGTTGGGGACTCCTGCCATTAGGGGACAACTCATTTCAGTACTAATAAATCATCCTTGTGGTGATGAATTAATTTTCTCTATTGATTGTTTTCTACAGTTCTCTATCTGTTCCCTTTAATATGATAATTCAGAAAAGAGTACATATGCAGAATAAAGAATGTTGTTTATTCATATGGTCCCAAGAGTTTAGTGAATTGTCATTTTAGTTCTGTTATGGGGTCGTATTAGGAATGACTAATACAATAAATGGACAAATGAGATCTTTGCAACAGGACCTTTTTAAAAAGTGCCATTTGTAATAGTCGAATTATTTTAAAATGTTAATAATAATATGTTTCATGAAGTGTGACATGCCATCATCCAATAGTCATTTCATAATTTGAAACCTAGGAGAACTTAGCTTCAGAAATTTACTGTCTTCATTTCTGCTTGTGTGAGAAGCTGAAAAAACAGATTTGACTACGTATTTTTAAGAGATTTAACAGGATGGGACATCAGCGTGGGAACAGCACTCAAAACCCAGTCTATCCCAGACACAGTTAAAAGGCAATTTGGGATTGTCTCCAGTTCTCCTACCTTGAAATGATAAACATAAGCAACAAAACCTAGGGAGTGGCTGTGCCTACATATACACATGGAGGAAGCTGATGATGACTTACAAATAAGCTTTGCGAGTCAGTCTGTCCGCTGATTCAGAGATGAGGTTTTGCTACCTTACACATTCCAAACCATCTCTTTTGAAAGATTGGCACTACCTGCCTCATACTGCAATATTATACACCAGGGGTCCCCAGTCCCCGGTCCATGAACCAGTACCGGGCAGCGGCATGCCAGCAACTGGTCGGCACAAACAAGCAAAGCCCCATCCGCGAAATGCAGGCAGCACACAAAACCATGCCCCCTCTGGTCCATGGAAAACCTCTATCCACAGAACTGGTCCCTGGTACCCAAAAGGTTGGGGACCTCTGCTATACACTACCATTCATTCAATTCCTCACATGGGTATGTTACTAGCCTGCTATTCTCTAAGTGTGATGCAGACTTATTAAGTTCATAAAATAGTTACATGTCCAGATAAGTGTAAATTTAAAAAAGTGTAAATAAATAGTAATGTCACCATTACTTAAACTCTTAAAATGTCAAACTTAGTAAACATTCTGCTACTAATGGACAGTGTATTTCTAAATAAGAAGTACATATTTATGAGTTGATTTTATATAAATATCAAAGAGTTTTACATACAGTTCTGCATCCACAGGGATCATTTCTTTCAAGTAATGCTTATGCTGACTGATGATCGAACATCAGATCATCTGCTTAGAAGTTTGTTTTTCCCTCTACTTCTCCAGGCTTCACTGCCACAGTTATCAAATATGAACAAACATGTTCTGCTCCATTATTTGCATAACGATAGATAAATAGTACAGTATCTAACAGAAAGGTAAAACATCTATGTTTGTTATACTATGTTGTTGTTCTAAAAATATTTTATTTCATTTTCTAGAAAAAAAGCAGGCTAAAACAGAAGGGAAGTAAGCAGATTGTTGTAATATCTTAGTATGTAGGTAGCATTATAGATATAGATATAGATAGATAGATATAGATACAGAGATAGAGAGATAGAGATATAGAGATATAAATATAGATAGAGATATAGACAGAGACAGAGACAGAGACAGACAGAGACAGAGACGGAGACAGAGATTAGTATATATTAGATTTTAAATGAGCCAAAATGGAAACAGAAATTCTATCAGCATTTAAGAAATATTTTTTCAATATATTCCATGTTGTACAAGCTGGTTGAGCTTCTCTCATATGCATAACCTTCAAACTAGTGCAAAATATTTTTTCCTTTTTTTTACCGCAAATGCGATTTTTGGAGCATTTTGACACTAACATTACTATAATTACCCTTAAATCCACAAAGTTTTGAAGATCCCAAAACCACAAAGAAAGTTTGAAGGTGACCCATATTTGTACTCATCTTAGTCGATCTTTAACTGCCACAATTTCTCTCAGTACTTTCTTCAGCTAACCAATTACAGAACCTAGACAACTGTATAAACATTTATCCTGCCCGCCATTCATACTGTTGTCATCCATTTGCCAGTTACTATAGTCACTGTGGGAGCAAATGACAACTACCAAAAGGATGATTTATTAGTCCTGAAATAAGTTGTCCCCTAACAGAGGACTTCTTTTGGAGACAAAAGACAATGATATTGCCTTCTCTGCCACTCTCCAATTGTTCAGATTTTGCTGTTCAGAGAATAGAATCTTCCATCATTCTATTGAAAAGGTTGGCCTACACAACCTGTCGTGTCTCAGCTCATCATTTCAGTTGTATCAATATTGGGCATCCTCCCTCTGTCCCTGGGTAGTCTTGCCATGCAAGTTTGCCATGCAAGCACATCCCCATGAACCCTGCATTGCACTGCCATGCATCCTCCCTGACTTGTGTTGTGCCTCTTGCACTGCCCTGCACACCCTCCATGACTTGCTTGCACCTCTCCCACACCTGCTTGCAGCCTCACCACCTCTTGCCACACACGTACCTTTTCTCCCTTCCTTCACTTGGCAGCAGCAGCCACTTTCCTGAGTGCTGGCTTTGGACTTGCAACTTCCTGCTGGTTTCTGCACTGACTTTGCTTGTGGGAAGCTTGCAGAGAGAAAATCAGTGGGAAATTTGCATCCTCTCCCATCCCTCTGTACTCATATTGTGCCAGCCAATTACACATCCTTGTTCCCCCTCCCTGACCCACACTGTATCCTTGTGAACTCTCCCTCACCTGTGCTGCATCCTTGTGCATCTCCTGACCTGTGTTGCACCATTCTGCACCTTTCCCAACCCTTGCCACATCCTTTGCCCCCCTCCCCTTTCCTTGAGGGAAGCTAGCAGGAAGCAATGGAAGCTACAACTGAGTTTAGGCTTTTGCTGGCTTCACCACTGATTTATGGGAAGCTGGAGGGAGTGTTGGAAATTATAATCATGTGACCATAACTGACCAAAGCAGTATTGAAACAACTGTAACTTTTCAAAATTTCAATCCCACAGGAACAATGGGTCATAGATTTTGAATGCATTCTGTAAGTTAGCCCATTTGAGGTAATTTGGCTAAAAATATGTTGTCCTCTGATGCACCATTTCACCTAATTGAAGGTAACAAGCAGACAGAAAGACATGAGTTTTAGTATTAACTAAATTGCATGCATTTCTGCACAGAAAAAAACCCTGACTCTGGTGGAAATCAATTCTCAGAAAGTGTGTACTTGGCTGTAGCCTAAAACTCAGTTGATCATAAAGTAGCTTGATTGTCCAGATCTTGACAGAATAGCAGCCAGTAATTATTGTGAATAATGAAACAAAACAATAAAAAGTAATAATTTCCATTACTGATGAAAGTGCTGAATATTGGTTGATACTGATAGAATAAAAGACAATTTTGACAAATGAAAAAAAAACAATCTAGCAAACTGTTATGCTTGTAAACTGTTGCAATTGTCTTGGTAAAAGTACTGAAAATTCTCTCAAGTACTAGTTTGCCTAAAAAGTTCCCAAAGTTCCTTAAACAGGAACTTTGCTTTCCTGCAAGAATAAGCCCATGGCTACTCAAAACAGTAAATATTTATTTATTCATTTAACTAATTCATAGGCCACTCATCTCAGAACAATGACTCTATAATTTGGATTATACTCCTGGGTTTAGGAGCATATTAGAAGGATTATTTCCACAGCCAAAAAAATTCCACAAGATGTGAACCAATCAGAATATTTCCTTACTTGATAAACCTGGTTCATTCAACATGCCAATCTATAATGTGCTAGTTTTGACTTAATCTTATTTGTTTAACTCATTTATTTAATCAATGTTTATGGCTGTCCAGATGCAACTTAGCTCACAACACATTAAAACCAATAAAAAAGAGTATAGAACATAAAGAACCTTCCATGGATGCTAAAGATAAACCCAAGGCAAACCACAGGACAATGAACAATTTATGGGAAATCTAACATCCCAGTTACCATGCTCAGGAGCACATCCAGGTTTTGAATGCTTTGCAAAAAACCAGCAGGGTCAGGACCAGACTAAAAGGCAGGACTTTTCTGACATAGCACTTGAACTCTGGAGTGTTCCAGAGTTCAGACGCTATGTCAGAAAAGGACTGCCTTTTACTTCCAATTAGTGTGTTGGTTAGTCTCTAGAATTGTGGCATATAGACCAGAATATATGTGTATCATGCGAGTTCAAGTAGTTTAAACAATAAAGTATGGATACTATTGTTATATACTGGGTTCTTTGCTTGATTGACGAGACAAGGTGAGTGAGTTCAGCAAGAATCATCCTTTATTTGCTTATAGGAACTGAACTGAGAAACAGGGCTGCAAATGCAGCTATTTATACCCTGGCCTCTAGGTGGCGGCCAATAGGTTTAAAGCAACCTATTGCCATTCTAGAAGCAGCCAATGGCGGTGCTAGAGACAGGTTGTCTGAGAAGCTGGGAGACGTTAGCCAGCTTCCCTGTTTAAATAACCTTCCAGCAATTCACCCCACATGATACTCTTTAGTAAGACAAAACCCAATACATTTCAACTTTTATCTTGGATAAGCATGATATGAACCATGATGATCATAAGGTACAGTTGCTCAAGAATTACTTTCTAGTGGATCTGAATATTATAAATGTCTCTGCCTTATTAATAATTTACTATTGTTTGTAATATTCTCCCTTAAATTAAGTATAAACATGTGGGACATGCCTCCTCCCCGTGGGAAAGGAGGAGAATCTGCTACCAAGGAAAAGGAGAAAGATCCACTACCAAGGCAAATATAAATCTTATAAATAAAGATCAGAAAAATAGGGCTTGACCCCATTCCATAAAACTAAGAAGATATTTCAGAAAAGTCCCTTTCTGGTTCAAGGGGAGGGGGGGAAAGCACATTCAAGACATAAACAATTCTGTTACTAAAGGTATTCCAATAAAAGTAGTTTTAGACCTATATGGCATTAATTTCTAAGTTGGTCTACCTTGTGGGGCTGACAATGCCTCATTTTCTATCTGAATATTATAAGCCCTGGTCTATATAGCTGAATTTTACATGATATCAAAACATACATCAATAGTTGCGCACGCTTTAGAAATGTTCTAGAAAAGGGGTGCCAAACCCGCAACATCACGTGACATGTCACAATGTGACTTTTTCCCCATTGCTGGAACTGGGGTGGCCGTGGTGTCGGCATGACGCATCCAGCCCGTGGGCCGGCAGTTTGATACCCCTGTTCTAGAAAGTATCTCTTTTGTAAGTGCATGTCTTCCTTCTACTCCCCAAAGTTACATGGGCTGATATATTTCTGTTTGTGAGGAAAGAAAAGCAGTGAAGCAATGAACAGTCAAGCTTAACTGCCTCTCTTACATAATTCTTACTGAAGATAAATGATTGGTGACATTTCTGGAAAAAAATATAATTAACTTACTTTCAAACACCTGTTTTCAGAAACTATTTTTTTAAAAAAATACATCCAATTAAAAGAGCTTTTTCTCCTCAAAGTAACATCTGAGGAAGCTAACAAAGGAAAGAATGCGAACATACAAAAACCAAGAAGATTACAATAAAGTAAAAATATTTACCGAAGCAGAAGAAAACAAATACAAACAGAATGACTAAAAAGAGCCCAGCAGACAAATCAACTATCCTCCCAAGCCAACCCCAAATGCAGCAGTTTATATTGAATAGCAAATGACATCTCCCTTCCCCTCAGAATCATCTGTATCTGGGTGATTGAGTTCCTGAATGACTTCTGTGGATGTAAACAAGCAGGGGACTGTTATTTTCCTGCATTGAAAGAGGCAGTCTTTTTCAATATCCTGGCCATTTCATCTTTTGAATTCAGTCCTTTGAACTAGATCTTTTGAACTGGCATTTTGGAAGCCAATTAAGAAGCCACTTTTCAAGTTTTATGTTCCATCAAGAGGAACGCTTCTATTTATTTCTCAGTCAATCTAACTGAAGTTAGCTTGAC
Organism: Vipera berus; assembly: GCF_964194415.1. Lineage (NCBI taxonomy): Eukaryota > Metazoa > Chordata > Lepidosauria > Squamata > Viperidae > Vipera > Vipera berus. The sequence goes on from NC_138202.1 coordinate 97,090,500, forward strand.
ATTCATTTTGGAGCAGTGCACTTTTTCTTGGATCAACCATCAGGCACTTAGGAGCAAGTGAATTAAGCGATAATTTCATTGCCTTGCACTGGAGAAGGAAACCTCTATCAGATCATCTGCCGTAAGGATCCCATTGTTGCACCCATCTTGAAAGATGGCAAGTCTCACATCTGTCAGTCAGGTTTCAGCAGGTAACTTTTCTGCCTTGGTGGAAGTCATGAGAACTGTAGGTCCAGAATGACACACCCCTTACCTTGTGATAATAAATAATTCCAGGGACGAACAAAAAAGTCCATAGCAGTAAAAGCTGTATTAGTAGCACTCTATTTGCAATAATGTGTTCACTTAGTTTAGTTATGTCAACTTGTTTAAAGCCTCTCTGGCTGTATATTATAGGTTGTGTCCTTTGCTACTTTAGCTTATTTTTGCAGTCAGTAATTTGGGTTGAGGTAATGAGGAACTGACTTTAATATGCATTGCTATATCCTATTGCAATTAATACATTTTATTGAAAGCTGCCATGTGGTTGAATGTGACAGCAGATAAAATTAATAATGAAGTTAAAAAGCATAACTAAAGGCATTGTTTCCATCTCCCAAATCCCTCACAAAGCAATTTGTAGTGATCTGCATCATAAGCCACTTGGCATTCTCCCTCCAGCTTTCCAATAGGGATGTGTAAAAAAAAAGTCAGTTTCTCACTGCCTAACCCAACCTCTGAGCAATAAACCTATCTTACCCCACATTTCATACAAAATAGGAAAAACAAAATCACTGCATTTCCCCTCCCCCTACCATATTTCCTTGCTGTTTATAAAAAGAGACCTGAATAGCTGTTACAAGGGAAAGCCACCATACCATGAATCATACCACCTTTTTACTTTTCTTTAAAACTTTTGCAAGCTGCCATGATGTCAACCATTTTTTTTAATCCCATTTATATCCCGCCCTTCTCCGAAGACTCAGGGCAGGTTACAATCTAAGCACAAATCAATGTGCTTAGCAATAGCCTTCATTCGATGTATATGCCTGCTTATTAGGGCTTTCGCCCCCCCCCCAAGCGGTATTATTACAAAGTCAGCTTATTGCCCCCAAAAATCTGGGTCCTCATTTTAGCTACCTCAGAAGGATGGAAGGCTGAGTCAACCTTGAGCCTGGTGGGATGCGAACCTGCACTAATTGCAGGCAGCTGGTGTTACTTAAGGAGGCATTAGCCCACTGCTCCACCAAGGCTCCTTTGTTTTCCAACTAAATCTTGCAAACAAAGAACAAATAAACTTTACTTTTCCTCCACAGTATGGTTGATGCTACAGTTCAGCTGGAAATGATTTGATGTCATGAGAACAATGATGTGAAGTGGCTTTTGAAGGAATGCAAAAGACCCTATTATTCTTCTTTCAAAACCAGCAACTTCTCTTTTTCTTTTTTTTTCTTTTTTAAATAAGTGCAGTTCCATTATTTACCTAATAATTTGAAATCACACCAGATGGACTTTTTAGGAGCTAGGACTGAAACCTTCAATTTTAGGAGATTGAACAATTGGTGAAATATTGCAACTGAATTTTAAGAAATAAAAGAAAATATAGAGAGAACCCGGGAGTTTTTAAATTAGAATTATTATCATTCTGCTGTGTTTTGAAGCAGTAACATTTGTCGTATGAGAGTTACACTGACTGGTATTCCAAGGAAAAGGAAAAGTCTGAAAAGTCCTAGAATACATGACAGGCATGGACTCAGTGGAAAACGGTGGGGCTTTCTGTGCAAAGCAGACAATGGACTGCTAAGATTAGACTGCAACAAACTGAAGTGTCCCAACCTAAAGTAACCAAAGGCCTGGAGGCAACCAACAAGGGGAAATGGAATTTGGATGGGAATTGGAGAAATAACCCTTAGGATGTTCAGGGTGGGAGTGAAATACTTAAAGGAGAGAGGTGACATCCATTTCTGCATTTCAACAACAGGTGCCTTGCTAGAATCTGAATAATGTGTATATGCATTACATTTCTCATATGTATAAGACAATGTTTCTCGATCTGAGCAACTTTCAAGCATGTGGACTTCAACTCCCAGAATTCCCCAGCCAGTATGGGAGTTGAAGTCCATACATCTGGAAGTTGCTCAGGTTGAGAAACATTGGTCTAAGATCTTGGTATCACATTCCTGCTTCAAGGACTCTGTGTTCCTTCTCTTTCCCTATGTGCAAATGATTAAATAAAAGTCACATTTTCCTGAAGTAGCCATGGACGTTGTTCTGAGTCCCTCGTAACCAGGTGCATAGCAAATGAATGTCAGGATAATTGCCTGTTATTCATATCCTTTAAAGGTTAAATGAGCAGCATACACTGAATGGCACAACCAAGTAACTGGCATTGTGGACAGGAACATCTGCACAGCATATGGACTACAGCTTCCCAACAATAGATCAGGGATCCCACAGAAGGTCATGGACTGAAACAAAGCTAAGATCTTGTGCAACCTCCACTTTCAGAGAGGCAGGTACTAACTAGACAATCAATCAAACAGCATGGTGGTATTCAAGAACCAGAAGACAGCAGTGGTGATAGATGCAGTGATAGCAACATCAGGAAGAAAGAAGAAGTTACTTCATAATGCAGAAGTTCCAGGACCTGAAGGAGGAACTTGAGAAGACATGGAAAGTAAAGCCAATGAGGGTAGGAGCATGCAGTGACTTCTAAGCTGGGAGATTAGCTTCAAAAAATTCCAGGAACAACATCAGAGTTCTCTCTTCAGAAAAGTGTGGTGCTAAGAAAAGCTAAGATATTGTGCAGAATCCTCAAACCCAGGCTTCTGGTAATCCTGAAATATTCATTTACTTACTTTCTTTTTTACATTTGTTTTATTTTTCACTGGGCATTAATTATCCCTCTGTCAAGTGTTTGTTTCCTGGCACATTTCTCCTCATTACAAGATACAGTAAACATTCATTCTTACTGGGACAGCAAAAAAATGGTAATACTGTTGGTTTCAGGAACTGCTGCCCCCCCATCACCTGCCTGACTCACTACCTGTCTTTGAGATCACACTCTTTAAGCAAAGCCCAATGTGTAAGAAGTTGCTGCCATGGAGACAAAGAAGTGCAGCTGGGAGGAAAATGGAACAACAGAAATAAGAGGTGCCTGTCCTACTTAGGAAAAGAGCACAAGCCTGAATGGGAATATTCTGTGTAGACTAGAAAATTAAGGCATAGGTTAATAAACATCTAGTGGAATAAATTGACACATCTTTAAAGCAGCAGTCATGAAGGAAATTCTCTTTGGTCTTCAATGACTTAAAGGAGTCTGCAGCAGGAAAAGAACAGACTTTTTTGTTTTTTGTTTTTAAATGTTCAAGGTCTAGAAAATGGATGTATGGAAAAGAAGGAAAAACAAGATGCTGAAAGATCTAAAAACTGGATAGGGGTGGCAGAGGAGCAGTTGGCCCCCACATAGCACGAAGAGAGCCTGAACAAAGCTCAGTCAAGCACAGAAAAATCTTTTGGAAGAAAGATAAGCAAACCTTCAGCCTATTTACTAATGGCTACCTTGCAGGATGTGGCCACTCATATTTCTTTTAGAGTACCAGAGGCTCCTTGAACCCTCTTTCTCCCAGGATGCTCTCTACCACTCCAGCTTACCTTTCTCCCTCCTCCCACTTGCCAGAGAGAGGCACACACTCCTATTTCCACTTTCCCACTCATTACAGCAGTCGAGTTGCTAATGTGCTAAATATAACCATCCATAACACTCACTCACGTGCTCTACTTTTGAGTGGCAAACAAAGAGAACATGAAAGGGGACAGATGTTTTATGCCTTTGTTTTGGTACTGTATTTTTAAAGGTAATATCAATCCAAGCAATAACAGGTTGTGGATGATGCTGTGAGATTTGGTTTCTCCTGTGAAATGCTACTTATAATTTATTAACAAATACAGGATAAAAACTGAGAGTATTGTAGATTGCTCAAAAACACAGTTGTTTTTTAGGAAGGAGATGTGGGCAATGTTGGGAGTCTATATCCAATGACTCCTCAATATTGCATGACCTACTAACTTACTAATCACAAAGGAAGCAGTAGAGTATATTGGAGAGAGTAAAGAAATTTATGCTATGTCTATCTTAGTCTAACAATGTGCTTCTCTCTGTCAAAGAGACAAGAGGTCATTATGAAGTCATTTTGTTTCTGCCTCCATTTCAAGGTATTCAAACACACACACACACGCACAAACACACACACAAACACAGAGAGAGAACTCAAGTACTTGAACTCTTTTCCTGAAAGGATGTAGCTAGCTAAGTGCTAGGCTTTGCCTAGTGACTAGTCCTATTATGAATTTCCTGTAAGTAAAAGTCATTTTCATTATATTGATAAAATCTGTTTCACTAATCATTGTTCAAGTCAGATTCTTATCCTCAGAGATGCTCAGCTCCAATAGATAACTTATGCATTATTGATTGCTCTCATTCTATTGTGACCTTTTGACATTACACCTATACAGCAGAACTCCTCTCTTCAAGAAAGATATTGCTTTTTTCAGACTTCTCACATTACCAACCATCCGTATAATCTAAGTAAGATCCAGTCAAAATAAAACTTTAAATCAATGTCTTTTTTTCCAGTAAGAAAGAATCAGCTGAAGTAAAAAAAAACATGAAAGCAATAATATTTTGGCAAGATCTCCAAGGTCCCTTCCAACCCTATTATTCTATGTTCTATCCTGTGTACCAATTGCACCCATTCCAGGAAAAAGGATGCTTTTTGCTGTCAGTGAGTCATGTCTTGTTCACCTTATAGCAACACACTTGACACAGGGCTGTGAAGAGCATTCAGAAGTGGCAGATCATCCAGAAATCATTGTCATAGGCAGTTTTTGGCATTTCCCATTATACCCATATAATATCATTGTCAGTAAATTCCAGTAAGCCTCTTGGTATGATTCATTGGTTATCACCAATAAAGCCCTATGTGGCATAGAACCAAGCTATTTGTGGGATCACTTGTTGTTTCTGTTTGGTAGAAAGCAGTGGTGGGATTCAAATACGTGAACAACCTGTTCTCTGTGTGGACACTGCTTCCGGAAGTCTGTTCTGGGCCTGGGCCTCTGAGGCCCAGAACGGACTTCCAGAAGTGGCGTCCATGCACTTCTAGTGGGTCGTTCTGGGCCTGGGAGACCTCCTCCAGGCCTCCCAGGCCCAGAACAGACTTCCAGAAGCAGTATCATGCACTTCCAGAGGCCCATTCTGGGTCTTGCGAAAAAGGGCTAGGTCTTCAGCCAGTTCGCCAAAATCAACAAAAAATTACCTACTGTTTCTGCCAAACCGGTGTGAACCAGCTGAATCCCACCAGTGGAAGAAAGGATGGTAATGCTTCAGGTCCCTTCCATCAAAGAGTGTCATCTTGTTGGATGCAGGAATCCTCCTTTTCTTATGGCAGTGCCTGTCCTGTAGAATGGCGTCCATTTGGAAATCCAAGTGGCCCCAGTCTTGATAGGCTTTCATTGACAGCAGTTGACCTGCCTGTTGCCCCAAGTGTTTGGGCCAGGAGATTAGGTGAGTTCTGGTGATAATGCTGTTTTTCTGAATTGGCTTTACTGTTTTGACCCTGGGCATTGTGATCTAGATGGTTAAGCATTGTTTTAATGTTATATGCTGTTCAGTGAGTCAGATGAGCACTCAAATTAATAAGCATAACATAAACCATCAGTTTGATACAAGGCTCTCATATCATTTCATCCAACACTTCATAGTTATTATTTTAGGGAGGCAAATCTGCTGATCTTAAAGTTAGTGTTAAAGAGAGATAGTCACAAAAACACAGCAAGTCATGGATTGTGCTAGATTTCTACCATGACAACCCCAAATCATGAAATTGGAATTACATTTAATCATTCGATTCACTATTATAAATGTATGTCTGAGTGCAAATTTCCTGCCAGATGTTATTTCCAAGAGCCTCTCTCAAATTCTCTGTACATTTATGTATAGATTAACAGAGTGGAAGAGGTCAATTTACATACCAATGTCAAAGAAACGAGGCTCAGCAGGGTATGCAAACTATCATACAATATACTTAATTCATGAGTTAGCAGAAACATGTTGAGGATCATCCAACATAGATTAGAACCATACATAGTGAGGGACATGCCAAATAGCTGTGTAAAGCAGAAAGTACTTCCACAAGTTCAAGCTTGATCACCTTGAACAAATCTACTGGTCTCTAGCTCTGTATAACGTAGTATCAGGTTATTTGTGACATGAGAAACCGAGGATGAAAAAAAAAACAATTTTGGCATCTTCCTCATTTAGTAGAATATCATCCAATTTGCAGCATTCAATTTCCTTTTGCCTCTTTTCCTAATTGGTTTGTGCCTTATTAAAATGTGATTTATTCTTAGCAAGCCTAAATACACAAGCTCAATATAACAGCATGCACCAAAGTGTAGAGAAATACTGATATTAAAGACAACAGACCATACTAAGTATAGAAAGATGAAGTAATAAGCTGTAACACTGTGTGATCCAACTAAAATTAGATGCCCTCTTTAGACAGAAAGCTAAATCGGTGATAAATTACTATCCTCTAATTAGTCTCCTGAGAACTAGAAAATGAACCAAACTAGGCAGCACATGAAATACCACAATAATTTACACACAGATATATCTCCTGATTATGTAGTTAATGCCTACCACCACACAGGAAATCTCTCTATTGTGGTCTAGTTTCCTCCCATGTCTTAACATGAAAAAAATCCCCCAACATTTCTTCAGAAACTGGTATTCGTAGCATTATAGGACCATCCATCCATTTCACAACATTTCTCTGGCTGTAGGTAGTGCAGGTGACTGGGCATGGTGTCAGCATGGAGCAAGCAAAGGGTGGGAGTGAGATGGAGGAAGGTGAGTCAACAGGCAGGAACATCAGGTTAATGATGGGTGGAGGAAGGCTCAGCAGTACCTAGAGGCAGGTCACACTCCAGGAAATTAGGTCTGCTCTTTGAAAAAGTGCCATTGTCTGGCTCTCAGTTTCAATATCTGGCTATCATGTGGGTGACCCTGGGTTCCAGTAGCTATTGAATGGCAGCTTACTGTGCTGCTTTCATTCATGGTCTTAGCGTGAATGAAGGTGCTAACCTGCTATGTTTAGCCAAAACCTTTTGGTTGAGAATTGTGCTTACGTACTCAGGTTTCGGGTTTTGGCAAGGGGAACTAATTTGATAGCTGAATGGCAGCAAGAGAATAATTGATATATCAGCATAATCAACAACCACCCCAACATTCCCATTATGCAAAACTAAAGCTAGTTTGAATAAAATACAGTGAGGATATGACACAGCTGAGAGAACCCATGTTTAAATTCATGTCATTCCAACTGGCTAGAGTATGGGTGTCAAACTCGCCGTGTCACATGACGTGTCACGATGTATCGTGACTCTTTTTGCATTGCTGGCAATGGGGTGGGCGTGGCTTTGGTATGATGAAACCAGCCCATGGGCCAGCAGTTTGACACCCCTGGGCTAGAGAGTCACAATCTTGTAACAAGGAACAACAAGCTAATGCAGCTGCAGTACAGTGTGGTGAGACTGGTGCTCAAAGCATAAATCCACTACAGAACATTCATCTCTTCTGAAATGTGACTGAATGAGAAGAAACAGCTTGAGGAGCAGAAACTAGCTGATTAGCACTGGAAACACAATACACTAGGACAGAGTGTGGGCCCTTTCTCAAAGTGCCAGTAACAAAATTTAAGTTTTCTTATTCTGCATACAGAGGATACAATGGCTCAGTACTTAAAGACACTGAGCTTGTCAGCTGCCCCAGCTCCTGCCCAGCTAGCAGTGCGAAAGCATGCAAATGTGAGTAGATAAATAGGTACCACTTTGGTGGGATGGTAGCAGCATTCCGTGTGACTATGGCAGTGTCTTCGGACAACACTGGCTCCCTTGGCTAAGGAACAGAGATGAGCACCATCCACTGCAGTCAGACACTTTACCTTTATTCTGCAAACAGCAGTGGAGGGGAAGATCCTGAATGTGTATGTGTCCGTGTGCATGTGCATGTGAGAAAGTAGGAAATATTCTTTCCTATTTCTTCCATAAACACTAAAAAGAAAGGGAATGAAAGGCCATGTTTTTGTAACCGTGTAAAAGAAAAGCAAATGACTGTGTGGGAGTGAGAATAGCTGTTTGTTGGAAAGTGTGTAAAAGTGAATGGGAGAATCTCTCTCTCTCTCTCTCTCTCTCTCTCTCTCTCTCTCTCTCTCTCTCTCTCTGTGTGTGTGTGTGTGTGTGTGTGTGTGTGCTCTACCTGTCCTGGTACTCCTACTTTCATGTGAAACTGAGAGCCAAAGCCCAACTTTTCAACTTTTGGTATCAGTGATTTTGCTTGTGAATAATGATAATTTTATCACCCAGAAAATAAATTGTTTTAAAGTATGTTAGAGAACATAGGAATATTGAGTTAACATTTCTCTTGCTTTCTTGTTGGATGTGGTCTGTTACAAACAGGCATACATAAAAAACGATAGTATTATTTCAACAGATCTGTTTAGGAGGTAGGAGTATTTGATAGCCTCTTTTGAAAGCTTATAAGATTGCTTTCATGACTGTAGGAAGACCTCCTGAATTATAGCTAACCCTGAGTATGTGCAATTCAAGTTAATACATTGCCCCTAGTTTCCTATCCTCAAAAGCAAATTGATTACCTTGAATTGCAGCTATGGTGTATTTTTATAACACAATACATTTTAAATGAATAGTTTATTTCCATTTAAGACCTCTAAACCTAAATTAAATCTCTGTTGGGTTAGAGTTATTAAGAAATACAGATTACAGTGGATTCCTCCTGAGGGTGACACAGGATTTGTCTAATTAGTAATACAATTAGTATTACAATATTTTTATTATTTTGAGGATATTTAGTCTGTTGTCAAGTCTGAAACTGAAAATTAATATGTACTAAGAAGGATCTTAACAATGTAAAATTACAGCTCAGTTTGTAAGTTGGAGATGAATCTCAAGGTATCTAAGCCTATTTTTAGTCACATTTAATGCCAATTTATTTTCCTGACAGTGTAGCCATCTGTGAGTTTCTTTTAGAGCTCAGAAGTCAAATATACAGCACAATTTGAAATTACTGATTACATTTTGTCTTGTGTATCAAGACAGGCTTCAAAGGAGGTATCTCTTTTTTTAAAAAAAATAGCATTTTCTTCATAAAATAAAAATGTAGGAAAATGTAGCTCCATAGAACCACTTACCTGAAGACCTTTTGGGTTTTTTGCTTTTTAGCTGAAACTAAATGGTTACCACTACTACTGCCTACTCAGCAGAGCAAACCATGAAATACATTTTGGAACAGTAGAAGTTCCAAAATTTACCCTTTTCCCCAGTCACACCTGAAATATTTCGATTCCAGCATTTCAAACATTGGAGAACATTTTATCCAAATGTTCAGCAAATATGTTAACTAGATACCAGGTGGCATAGCACAATCTGAGGTAGCTATTTTAGCTACACTGTATTTCTACATTTCTTTTTCAAAACCCAAACAAAATATTCAGTGATACTTAGTGTGTGTGTGTGTGTGTGTGTGTGTGTGTGTGTGTGTATGTGTGTAAATTACTAACAAAGAATTGTGTGAAGCCAAAGCTTCGTGCTTGTGTGAAGCCGAAGACACCAGCCTGAAGATGATGACTGGGACCTCGCCGAAACATCGCCAAGACACTCTCAATCTTACACGGGAAAAGACCCAAATACGCCAAGACCTACATACCTGTACACGTGAAAAAGCAAGGTATTATAGAGGAAAACAACATGTCCTCTCAAGACAATCTAGTAATTTATATCTATCAACTATTTAGTGACCCAATTTGGTGTACTGATTAAGGAAGCAGGCTAAAAAGTAGGAAAACCTGAGCTCTAGTCCCACCTTAAGTGTTAAGCCAATCGAGGGACCTTGGACTGATCACTCTCTCTTAGTCCTAAGGAAGAACACAACATTTACTTCTGTAAATGTTGCCAAGAAAACAAAACAAGGAACTAGTTCAGGTGATCACCAGGAATCAACACTGACTTGAAGACACTCCCTTCCCCCAAAGTCACCTACTGTTAGCTCCCCTCTAGTCAGAAAGCAAAATTAAATTGAATGAACAGATACATTGGCATTTTGGGCTGGCGGGAAGTCTTAATCTGAAATATTTTAAAATAATTGATTCTACTAGAAATTGTCAACTGCTATGATATAAACTGAATTTATTGTTTGTGGGATGAAGAGTTTCATATAATGAAAAGATAACTTCCGTAATTTGGAAAGATCCCTATATGTAGCAAGGGAATTCTCTTCCTCAAAAAGGTTTGCACTTAACTTTGTGTTATTGTGACATCAGAGTACAAATTTCCTTTTTTTTAAAAAACTTGCACATCTTTAATTAAATTTGATCTGATTTCACTCAATATATCTGCTGTTTTGATATTGTTATTATAAGTGTTGCTAATTTTACCAAGCTTGTTTACTTCATATTGGCTTTTGTTTGTCTTGAATTTTTTTTAAAGCATTTGATTCATTTATTACTGCATAAAAATTTGTTAAAAAAGAGATAAAACTAGAGAAGATATAGTATACTAATATACACTGAAAAAAGAAACATTCCTCTTCTTCATTTTGTTTTCTCCAACCACTAATTACTATTCAGGTATTAATATTTTGCCCAAAACTTTACAGTTTTGTTCATATCTATTTATTTTTTCTGTTGTTTTTTAATCATTTTCTCTTTTATCTTTAAAAGCTATATTCTAAAGGTCTTAGCTTGCCTCTGTCCTTTTTTTTTAATCTTGTAAGTCTAATTGTTCCTTGCCAGTAATAAAATTTTTGTTTGAAAGATTGGTGCCCTTTGGAATGAAACATTTTTCTTCATTTCATTTTTATTGTTGTAATGAACCCTAGCTCATTTTTTTTTCATTTTCCCCCTTCCAAGGCTTTCTTTTATTTTTCCCCCTCTAATTTATTATAATTGTTTTGAAATATATCCCTATTGCACACTCTCAAATAAGAGTTCTGGCAGGTTCACTGAATCTTTTGTCATCTCACAACCAGTCTGCTTTTTACAAAGTATTTTTTAAACCTCTGGAAGTTAAATACCTTGTTAGTAGTTTTGTTTTCACTGACTTAGTATTTGGAAAGATGGGCAAAAGCTTTGATTACTTTCATCAGCTGTCATATTGTGCTTTGTGGTTGCAAACTTTGTTTTGAATTTTTTTTTGCAATTTGCTCTACGAATTTGAACTAAAGGATAGAATATAAGTTCTTTTATAAATGGATTGTAGGAGAAGAGGAGGCAGAGCTGGGAGGCAGAGTTAATCACATCATCAGTTTAGACTCCTTGAGTGGCCATTGAATTCCATTGACCTTTATCTATCACCAGTTTAATGTTGAACTTTAGTTGACCAGATTTTTGTGTACAAGCTTGAATAAATCTTCTATGCTGCAATCTTATGAATGGTCCTGGTTTTTGCACCTGACATGGATTTTTAAAATCAAGGTAGATTAATTTGAAATATGCTGGTCAGCTTTTAACTGCTCACCTGAAGTCTGTATGTCCTTGGATCTCAGAATGTGTTTTTACGAAAAGGATTTAGTTCATTTATTTGTTTAAAGATCTATGTGGACACACATATAAAGCAACTCTGGGCAGCCATGAACAAAAATAAAACCAATGAATAAAGCAATAATAAAACAGTAAAAATAAAACAAAATCCCAAACTGTAATTGTCCCCAGTTCGAAATTTATTGAGAGGATTTAGCTCAGCGCTGTTCAATATAAAAAGTTCAGAAAACATTTAAAAAATAACTAAGAGGAAGGTTCTTGCTGATTCATACATTCATGGAGAAATTAAAGGAGTTCAGAGATTTGTTAATAATACTGGTAGCAGGATTTTTTCTTCCCATTTCTTATCTACTACTACCACTGCAAATTATTTTTAATCACCAGTTTTGGTAAAGGTAGCCTTCCTTTATATAGTAGTAGTATATAGTCTCTGTCAATCAAGGCGGGTTTCCAAATGGTTGGTAGGCGAGAGGTATCATCTTGTTTGTTTATGCTGTGGGGGCGTTTTTCTATCTCAATGGCTTCTCTGATTATTCTGTTGTTAAAATGTTCAATTTTGGCGATAGTTTTGGTTTTTTTAAAATCAATTTCATGTCCCGTGGCTTCAAAGTGTTGATTGACAGACGAGTCCCAACCACCAAGAATGATAGACCCAAAGTCATGATAACACCACATGACATCACCACCACACAACCATTCAAAAAGCAAATCCGAACCCACAATGATAACGAGGCACAACCACAAAACAGAAACCTAACTACAGCTACAACATCAGCCACTTTAAACCCCTCCAAACCACACAATAAGCAAACTGACACCCACTATAAAAACATGGCACCACCACAAACACGAAGCCGAACAAAAGCAGCACAACTCACCAGCTCAGGTCTAAGGCTGGCAGCTGAGACCAGCCCATCCACTCAAAACACACCCCCACCCAATCAGAACACACCCACCATTCAAAACACACTCCCACCCAATCAGAACACACTTACTCCCCCACCCAATCAGAGCACACCTCCACCCACAGAACACACCCCCTCTGGCAGTTTAAAAAAGAGGAACAAACAGCCACATGCTTCTCCCAGAAGAAGGAAGCAGAAGCCACCAGCCTGATGATGACGGATGGGATTCCGTCGAAACGTCGCCCCTACACCTTTAGTTCTACGCGGGGAAAAACCCGAATAACCAAAGATCCATATATATATATATATATATATATATATATATATATATATATATATATATTGTATATATATATAGTATATATATATATGTATATGTGTATATTTATATATACTGTATATATGTGTATATATTTATATACTACTATATTGCCATACTTAAAAACAAAGTGGGAAGGAGAAAACTGTCTTCATGGTGGGAAAAGGTTAAAAAGGAACAAACAAAACTAATCACTACTGTTACACTGGTAAGGAAAAGTCTCAAAGCTTTGCAAAAATTATTTTCTTCCCCTTTTCAAATTTGCTAAGAAATTAAGACTTTGCAAAAATCCTTGTATTTACATGACAAACAATGTGGGAAAATCTAGAAGAGTCCAGTAGTCTAAAACTAAGACTTTCTCTTCCACTTTTATTAAAATTTAAGTTATGGTACTTGAAAGATATCTGAAAACGCGCAGGGAAATTTTGAAGATACTTTGAAAGCATGGAAAAATAGAGAATGCAAAGTTATCTACAAACCCTTCAGTAATAAGGATGAAATTAAGCAACAATGAAAAAGCCAGGCCCATAATGTCTATGGATTACTGGGTATGCTGTAACTGCAAAACCAAGGAGAATCAAAGTATCAAAGAATATGGGATAACAGAGCAGAAATGCAGGTATTGATCGCTTGGCAAGCCTATATTGGATTATACCACAGAAAAGGATCTAGCGCAAGATCAATTTAGCCTGTAACATTTATTAGAAACAAGCTCCAAATTATTTATATAAATATATACAGTAATAACAAACTAAGCGAACACTGCCTACTGCCAGATTTTATGGAATCCCTAAGATCCATAAGGAAGGAGCTCCCCATTGTGTCGCTTAGGGGGACTCCAACCTCGGGGGTGGCCAAATGGCAGGTTAAGATATCTAGTAATGAACAACGATACCACTGTGAACTCCTCTAGTGAATTTTTAGAGAATATTAGATACGTCAGCATAGAGGAGGGGGAGATCATGGTTTCCTAGGATGTCACCTCCCTATTCATCTCAATTCCACAAGACTTAGCACGTGCTGTAATTGAGGACCACTTGCAACAGCAGGGAGTGGGGCAGCATCAAGATTCACTTAGCAATGAAGATCTGCTTCGGCTTATGTCCCTATGCCTGAAAACATTTTTTACGTTTCAAGGCACCAGTTATGAACAGGTGAAGGGTACCCCTATGGGGTCCCCCATCTCTGGTTTCATTGCAGAGGCAGTCCTGCAACAGTTAGAGACCCGGGTGATATCCACGTATCACCCCAAGTTTTGGGTGTGATATGTGGATGATACCTTTGTGATCGTCAAAAGGCAGGACAAGGACAGGCTGATGAGGAAGCTCAATTCCATCTATCCTGGTATCTGCTTCACTGCGGAAGAAGAGACCAATGGGGCTTTGGCCTTTTTAAATGTGTTGGTTAGTTGTCAACCTGATGGCTTATTACTCACATCGGTCTACCGTAAATCCACCCAAATGGACAGGATACTTCATTACGAAAGTAATCACCCCACAACCCATAAGGCCAGCTATATTAGGACCCTCTTTAGACATATAGACATGCATTGCAGCATGAATAAGGCAAAAAGGGATGAAAGACGTCACCTTTATCGTGTCTGCAGAAACAACCGGTATCCACCTAACTTCATTAGACAATACAGCAGGCCAGGTGAACCTACCCGCCATCAATGTGAAAATGCCTTAACATCACAGATAACACTGCCTTATATCCATGGTGTATCCGAGGCCACAGCACACATACTAGCCCCTCACAAGGTCTGTGTGGCCCACAGACCTGATAGGACTTTACGAGCTTGTGTCATGTGCCCTAAAGATCCACTCCCCAATGAAGAAAAATCCTTGGTTGTATACAAGATGTCATGCCAAAATTGCAATTGCAATTACATTGGGGAGACGGCAAAACGACTGAGGACTAGAGTGCATGAACACAAGCTCGCTATTAGAAGACAAGAACAACATTCACAGGTGTGGACACACATGGCTACACATAACTATGTCTTTAATCTAACAGGGACTGAGGCAATTGCCAGTGACAACACTAAAGGCAGCCACTTGTTTAAGGAAGCTTGGTTTTCAAACCACTCCTCTATCAACTTGCACATAGACCTCCCCCCTGCATACCAGGCACTAAGGAATTGGGAAGAGGAACGACGTGCACGATATGGAGGCAAACAGCGCAAGCACTTACAGAGTGCCTCATTATATCAAAATCAAGATTGCACAAACATACAATCACCCTGCATTGTAGAACACAGGGAAGAAGAGAAACAACTATTTAGAACCTCTGGTATAAGAACATGGGCAATGACTAGAGCTATGGCTATAACACATGGAACTGTCAGCAATCCACTTTTGACAACAGACACCCAGAGACAACTACTGTACATCCCCCAAAAACGGATGCACGACAACTCAAAGGAATACGGCTGGCCTCAACAAACAGACCGGTGACGTGCTCCATGAGTGGAATGCAGACACCAACAGTATAAACGCAATCTCCCCACCCCAGCGTTTCCATCCTGTCGATGTTGGCAGTTAGCCAGTGAAAGCTTGATCTTTTAGCAATAAAAACTGTTTTAGTTTTTCTTATTCCATCCCAGTATTCGCTTAGTTTGTTAATTTTAATATGCCTGGGAATCGCATTTTTAATCATGTATATATATATATATATATATATATATATATATATATATATATATATATATATATATATATATATATATATATATATATATATATATATATATATATATATATATATATATATATATATATATATATATATATATATATATATATATATATATATATATATATATATATACACACACACACACACATATACTGTATATATACATACATATATATATATATGTGTGTGTGTGTGTGTGTGTGTGTGTGTAAATTACTAACAAAGAATTAAGGGAGACTGAAATGCATTTCTGACTCATTAGTCTTCATCTGTCAGCCATACCCTTCTGAGATTCGAACCTGGGCTGATTGCACGTTAGGCAGTGTATTTACCTCTTGAGCCACAGGATCTCTCTCGCTCTGTTAGCTTTC